>NW_024404481.1:0-117909 GCF_905171775.1 Rana temporaria
GAGATTTCCTCCTCCCCTCCCCCAATGGAAGATTTCCTCCTCCCCCTCCCCCAATGGAAGATTTCCTCCACCCCCTCCCCCAATGGAAGATTTCCCCCACCCCCTCCCCCAATGGAAGATTTCCTCCACCCCCTCCCCCAATGGAAGATTTCCTCCACCCCCTCCCCCAATGGAAGATTTCCCCCACCCCCTCCCCCAATGGAAGATTTCCTCCACCCCCTCCCCCCAATGGAAGATTTCCTCCACCCCCTCCCCCAATGGAAGATTTCCTCCTCCCCCTCCCCCAATGGAAGATTTCCTCCACCCCCTCCCCCAATGGAAGATTTCCTCCACCCCCTCCCCCAATGGAGGATTTCCTCCACCCCCCTCCCCCAATGGAAGATTTCCTCCACCCCCTCCCCCAATGGAAGATTTCCTCCACCCCCTCCCCCAATGGAAGATTTCCTCCACCCCCCTCCCCCAATGGAAGATTTCCTCCACCCTCTCCCCCAATGGAAGAATTCCTCCACCCCCTCCCCCAATGGAGGATTTCCTCCACCCCCTCCCCCAATGGAAGATTTCCTCCACCCCCTCCCCCAATGGAAGATTTCCTCCACCCCCTCCCCCAATGGAAGATTTCCTCCACCCCCTCCCCCAATGGAAGATTTCCTCCACCCCCTCCCCCAATGGAAGATTTCCTCCACCCCCTCCCCCAATGGAAGAATTCCTCCACCCCCTCCCCCAATGGAAGATTTCCTCCACCCCCTCCCCCAATGGAAGAATTCCTCCACCCCCTCCCCCAATGGAAGATTTCCTCCACCCCCTCCCCCAATGGAAGATTTCCTCCACCCCCTCCCCCAATGGAGGATTTCCTCCACCCCCCTCCCCCAATGGAGGATTTCCTCCACCCCCTCCCCCAATGGAAGATTTCCTCCACCCCCTCCCCCAATGGAAGATTTCCTCCACCCCCGCTCTGTAGAATATTGGAAGTCTGAAAACCATTTTCTGCTCAAATGCAACAACTAAATGAAAACAAATAATAAAACAAAATTAATAATAAAAGTAAATTAAATACGAAATTTAAAAAAATCCTCACCCCAAAATGACCCCAAATATTAACCCCTAACCCTAATATTACCCTAACCCTAATATTACCCCTAACCCTAATATTACCCCTAACCCTAATATTACCCCTAACCCTAATATTACCCCTAACCCTAATATTACCCCTAACCCTAATATTAACCCCTAACCCTAATATTACCCCTAACCCTAATATTACCCCTAACCCTAATATTACCCCTAACCCTAATATTACCCCTAACCCTAATATTACCCCCTAACCCTAATATTACCCCCTAACCCTAATATTACCCCTAACCCTAATATTACCCCTAACCCTAATATTACCCCCTAACCCTAATATTACCCCCTAACCCTAATATTGACCCTTAACCCTAATATTAACCCCTAACCCCAATATTAACCCTTAACCCTAATATTGACCCCTAACCCTAATATTAACCCCTAACCCTAATATTACCCCCTAACCCTAATATTAACCCCTAACCCTAATATTACCCCTAACCCTAATATTACCCCTAACCCTAATATTACCCCTAACCCTAATATTACCCCTAACCCTAATATTACCCCTAACCCTAATATTACCCCCTAACCCTAATATTACCCCCTAACCCTAATATTGACCCTTAACCCTAATATTAACCCCTAACCCCAATATTAACCCCTAACCCCAATATTGACCCTTAACCCTAATATTAACCCCTAACCCTAATATTAACCCCTAACCCTAATATTAACCCCTAACCCCAATATTAACCCCTAACCCTAATATTACCCCTAACCCTAATATTACCCCTAACCCTAATATTAACCCCTAACCCTAATATTGACCCTAACCCTAATATTAACCCTAACCCTAATATTACCCCTAACCCTAATATTACCCCTAACCCTAATATTAACCCCTAACCCTAATATTACCCCTAACCCTAATATTAACCCCTAACCCTAATATTGACCCTTAACCCTAATATTGACCCCTAACCCCAATATTAACCCCTAACCCCAATATTACCCCTAACCCTAATATTACCCCCTAACCCTAATATTACCCCTAACCCTAATATTAACCCCTAACCCCAATATTAACCCCTAGCCCTAATATTACCCTTAACCCTAATATTAACCCCTAACCCTAATATTAACCCCTAACCCTAATATTACCCCTAACCCTAATATTACCCCTAACCCTAATATTACCCCTAACCCTAATATTACCCCTAACCCCAATATTACCCCCTAACCCCAATATTACCCCCTAACCCTAATATTGACCCCTAACCCTAATATTACCCCTAACCCTAATATTAACCCCTAACCCTAATATTAACCCCTAACCCTAATATTACCCCTAACCCCAATATTACCCCCTAACCCTAATATTACCCCTAACCCTAATATTAACCCCTAACCCTAATATTAACCCCTAACCCTAATATTACCCCTAACCCTAATATTACCCCCTAACCCTAATATTAACCCCTAACCCTAATATTACCCCTAACCCTAATATTAACCCCTAACCCTAATATTGACCCCTAACCCTAATATTAACCCTAACCCTAATATTAACCCTAACCCTAATATTGACCCCTAACCCTAATATTACCCCCTAACCCTAATATTGACCCCTAACCCTAATATTACCCCTAACCCTAATATTGACCCCTAACCCTAATATTGACCCCTAACCCTAATATTGACCCCTAACCCTAATATTACCCCTAACCCTAATATTGACCCCTAACCCCAATATTGACCCCTAACCCCAATATTAACCCCTAACCCTAATATTACCCCTAACCCTAATATTGACCCCTAACCCTAATATTGACCCCTAACCCTAACACTAATATTAACCCCTAATCCTAAAAAAACTAACCTTAATATTAAATCCTAACCCTTAAGTAACTGTGTAAACCTGAATATTAACCCCTAACACTGATATAAACCCCCCAATCTAACAAATAATAATAAATGATCGGGATTGGTGCCATTATCTTAATTTAGCCTCGTTCTCCTCTTCCTCGTTCTCCTCCTCGTTCTCCTCTTCCTCGTTCTCCTCTTCCTCGTTCTCCTCCTCGTTCTCCTCCTCCTCGTTCTCCTCTTCCTCGTTCTCCTCCTCGTTCTCCTCTTCCTCGTTCTCCTCTTCCTCGTTCTCCTCTTCCTCGTTCTCCTCTTCCTCGTTCTCCTCTTCCTCGTTCTCCTCTTCCTCGTTCTCCTCCTCGTTCTCCTCTTCCTCGTTCTCCTCCTCCTCGTTCTCCTCTTCCTCGTTCTCCTCTTCCTCGTTCTCCTCCTCCTCGTTCTCCTCCTCCTCGTTCTCCTCCTCCTCGTTCTCCTCCTCGTTCTCCTCTTCCTCGTTCTCCTCTTCCTCGTTCTCCTCTTCCTCGTTCTCCTCTTCCTCGTTCTCCTCTTCCTCGTTCTCCTCTTCCTCGTTCTCCTCTTCCTCGTTCTCCTCTTCCTCGTTCTCCTCTTCCTCGTTCTCCTCTTCCTCGTTCTCCTCTTCCTCGTTCTCCTCTTCCTCGTTCTCCTCTTCCTCGTTCTCCTCCTCCTCGTTCTCCTCCTCCTCGTTCTCCTCTTCCTCGTTCTCTTCCTCGTTCTCCTCTTCCTCGTTCTCTTCTTCCTCGTTCTCTTCCTCGTTCTCCTCTTCCTCGTTCTCCTCTTCCTCGTTCTCCTCTTCCTCGTTCTCCTCTTCCTCGTTCTCATTCTCCTCCTCCTCGTTCTCCTCTTCCTCGTTCTCCTCCTCGTTCTCCTCTTCCTCGTTCTCCTCCTCGTTCTCCTCTTCCTCGTTCTCCTCTTCCTCGTTCTCCTCTTCCTCGTTCTCCTCTTCCTCGTTCTCCTCCTCCTCCTCCTCGTTCTCCTCTTCCTCGTTCTCCTCTTCCTCGTTCTCCTCCTCGTTCTCCTCTTCCTCGTTCTCCTCTTCCTCGTTCTCCTCTTCCTCGTTCTCTTCCTCGTTCTCCTCTTCCTCGTTCTCCTCTTCCTCGTTCTCCTCCTCGTTCTCCTCTTCCTCGTTCTCCTCCTCGTTCTCCTCCTCCTCGTTCTCCTCTTAGTTCTCCTCCTCGTTCTCCTCCTCCTCCTCGTTCTCCTCTTCCTCGTTCTCCTCCTCGTTCTCCTCTTCCTCGTTCTCCTCCTCGTTCTCCTCCTCCTCGTTCTCCTCTTAGTTCTCCTCCTCGTTCTCCTCCTCGCTCCTCATAGCAGAACATCAGATAAATCTTTCCTCACTCCTGTGAATGATGAGGAAATCTGCCCAATATTAATAGAAGGGTCTCCTCCATCTCCCGCGCGTTGTCCGCCCTTCCCCCACACAGGAGGAGGATGGGGTGCTGGTCCTGGGAGGTACAGGAAGAGTTAATGGCGGCTCCATCACTCTCACTTCCTCTTATGACGCAGAATGGAGCTGAGTGAGGATTTTTCTCTCCATCAGTACGAATAGGAAGTGAGGTTTACATTCTGATAACAGGAAGTGAGGGTAATATTCTGATAACAGGAAGTGAGGATAATATTCTGATAACAGGAAGTGAGGATAATATTCTGATAACAGGAAGTGAGGATAATATTCTGATAACAGGAAGTGAGGTTTACATTCTGATAACAGGAAGTGAGGATAATATTCTGATTACAGGAAGTGAGGATAATATTCTGATTACAGGAAGTGAGGATAATATTCTGATAACAGGAAGTGAGGATTATATTCTGATAACAGGAAGTGAGGATTATATTCTGATAACAGGAAGTGAGGATAATATTCTGATTACAGGAAGTGAGGATAATATTCTGATTACAGGAAGTGAGGATAATATTCTGATAACAGGAAGTGAGGATAATATTCTGATAACAGGAAGTGAGGATAATATTCTGATAACAGGAAGTGAGGATTATATTCTGATAACAGGAAGTGAGGATTATATTCTGATAACAGGAAGTGAGGATAATCTGATAACAGGAAGTGAGGATAATATTCTGATAACAGGAAGTGAGGTTTATATTCTGATAACAGGAAGTGAGGATTATATTCTGATAACAGGAAGTGAGGTTTATATTCTGATAACAGGAAGTGAGGATTCTATTCTGATAACAGGAAGTGAGGATAATATTCTGATAACAGGAAGTGAGGTTTATATTCTGATAACAGGAAGTGAGGATAATATTCTGATAACAGGAAGTGAGGAGTATATTCTGATAACAGGAAGTGAGGATAATATTCTGATAACAGGAAGTGAGGATAATATTCTGATAACAGGAAGTGAGGATAATATTCTGATAACAGGAAGTGAGGATTATATTCTGATAACAGGAAGTGAGGTTTATATTCTGATAACAGGAAGTGAGGATAATATTCTGATAACAGGAAGTGAGGATAATTCTCTCCAATGGTGTAAACTGTAGAAGTGGATTAGAACTTGTTTTTTATTGCCTCCTGGGGTAATTTCCCCTCAGTTTTGGCCCAGCCTAACGCGTTGCGTCTCCTTGATTTCAGGAGAATAAAGTGCGAGAACTGGAAGAACAGCGGCGCCTGCAGTGGGAAAGGAAGCGCTTGCAGAAGAGGCACTCGATGGCCACTTGTGGTTCTCTGGAGGCTCACCGGGCCGTGGATGACCTTGAACTGACCTTGGAAAGGAACCTTCAGAACCTCCGCCGCACCCCCAGCGGACGCCTGTGCCGGATGCGCTCTTTGGGGTCGCACAATCCCTTCGCACCTCAAAGAGAGCGAATCCGAGGAAACGACGACCAGAAGAACGCCCAACAGATGAGGGAAACGTCTGAGCGCGTTCTACGCCAACAGATGAGGGAAACGTCTGAGCGCGTTCTACGCCAACAGATGAGGGAAACGTCTGAGCGAGTTCTACGCCAACAGATGGAATATAAAAGGACTCTGAGCCCCGATCCCAAGGCCAACTTTTATCCCGGATCTAAGATCCCCGAGAACTCGAATTTCCAGACCAAAGCGGATATAAAAGGTTCACCGTCTGAGGACAGAGCCGAGATTTCTCCGCCATCGCTTGAGATAGAAGAACTTGAACCTTGTGTAGGAACTCAACCTGTCCTTGGAGCGAACCATCCGAAGCCTCAACATGTGAGCCGCCTGGGAGATCCGGATTCACTTCCTGACAACTCCTCGCCGGCACGCTGCGTCACCAAGGCTGAAATATTGGAACCGTCTGGGTTGTCATGGCAACCATTGAATTATGAGGGACCGGACATTTTGGGACCGTCTTTGGAGACAGCCAAGCCCAGACAAACATTTGACGCGACTCCGAAGTGGAGAAAACCTTTGGATGGGGCAGAGATTAGCAGACAGTCACATCTTCCATGTGGCCACCAATCACAAACTCATCCCAACATCGAAACGCATAGCCAAGGGTCACACATGTCCGGATCAATAATCCCAGGGCAAGGACTGGTTACACCGTGTGAGACGATCCCAGAGATCACCAATGACGGGATTGAAGTCACAAAATATTCCATAGAAAGAAATGGTCAAGGAACTCGGAGAAACCAAACACAGCCTAAGATTCCTGGATTCCCACCCGGATTCGAGACCTTGAAGCCAATACTGACGCATTCCGATTCCCAGAATTTCATCCAATTCTCTATGAAATCTTCTTCTCCCGAGTCCGGCAAAAAATCAACAATGAAGTCCAACGCTCCGCAAGGAATAAGTATGTGGAATAATCCGAGAGATCGTCGGAATTCTCCGATCTCCAAAAACCAACCAGACAAGAAAGTCGCTGAACCCGAAACGCCGAATCCGTCTGATGGAGACTTCCTGGATTTAGAATCTTCGTCTCTTTCTACACCGGAAACTTCCCGGCTTTCAGAGCTTGAGATCGGACCTGAGATTCGTGAACGATCATTGAACCCGATCAGAACTAAGAATAATGACCTGGAGGCTTCTATAACTTCTGTGCCGTCTCCACCGTCTTCTATACCTTCTGTGCCGTCTCCACCGTCAGAGACATTACCGGGGCTGGTGTCCTCGAGGACCTCCAACCAGCACAATCCAGAACACGTTCAGCAGACATTACCGGGGCTGGTGCAGGAAGAACGGCAAAGATCTTCAGAGTCCTCGAGGACCTCCAACCAGCACAATCCAGAACACGTTCAGCAGACATTACCGGGGCTGGTGCAGGAAGAACGGCAAAGATCTTCAGAGTCCTCGAGGACCTCCAACCACAATCCAGAACACGTTCAGCAGACATTACCGGGGCTGGTGCAGGAAGAACGGCAAAGATCTTCAGAGTCCTCGAGGACCTCCAACCACAATCCAGAACACGTTCAGCAGACATTACCGGGGCTGGGGCAGGAAGAACGGCAAAGATCTTCAGAGTCCTCGAGGACCTCCAACCACAACCTAGAACACGTTCAGCAGACATTACCGGGGATGGGGCAGGAAGAACGGCAAAGATCTTCAGAGTCCTCGAGGACCTCCAACCACAATCCAGAACACGTTCAGCAGACATTACCGGGGATGGGGCAGGAAGAACGGCAAAGATCTTCAGAGTCCTCGAGGACCTCCAACCACAATCTAGAACACGTTCAGCAGACATTACCGGGGATGGTGCAGGAAGAACGGCAAAGATCTTCAGAGCCCTCGAGGACCTCCAACCACAATCCAGAACACGTTCAGCAGACATTACCGGGGCTGGGGCAGGAAAAACGGCAAAGATCTTCAGAGTCCCCAAGGACCTCCAACCACAACCTAGAACACGTTCAGCAGACATTACCGGGGATGGTGCAGGAAGAACGGCAAAGATCTTCAGAGTCCTCGAGGACCTCCAACCACAATCCAGAACACGTTCAGCAGACATTACCGGGGCTGGGGCAGGAAGAACGGCAAAGATCTTCAGAGTCCTCGAGGACCTCCAACCACAATCCAGAACACGTTCATCAGACATTACCGGGGATGGTGCAGGGAGAACGGCAAAGATCTTCAGAGTCCTCGAGGACCTCCAACCACAATCCAGAACACGTTCAGCAGCCAATTTTATCTACATTTCCAGATCAGTCTGAGACTTTACCCCATACATTGGTCCACCTTCTCCCCGAGACCCTCAGAGGAGACCGTTCTCCTTCACAGTCTACACTTCAACTTCCCAAACAATATACCGTTAAATCATTTAAACAAACTCTAGTCAAATCTTCTCCAAAGAACTCCAGACATTCGGTATCTTCAACGTCCGGCCCATCATTGGTCCAACCAAGATCTGACACCTGCAATCCAACTCCACCTAAAGCTGAGCTCTCCCGAACTTCCCAGCCCAAACCCGGATGTTATATGTCCCGTATAAAACAAGTGGCCCATTTGGCCATCAAGCTGCCAGCCAAAGATATGAATGGCCAGGTGGCACCCCCGCCACACAATGTTGTAGAACCCACAAATGACGCATCACGGGCGCTGCAATCACAGGACATGGACTACAATTACTATCCGAAGGGCTTCAAGGACGCGCCCGTGCAGCGGGAGGCTCTGAATCCTTGCTCCAAGTGGAAGAGAGAGCTAAGAAAGGCCTCGGAAAGTGCCGAATCAAAGGTAGAAAGCGGCAATGTAGAACTCAATAAGGACAGTCCTGAGCAGAAGACTGCAGATCATCCCAAAACCTCATCACTGGGAAGAACCGGCAGCGGCACCTCGAAGAAGACCAGAAACGACCTCGGAATCAGGAGAGTCTTCACAAACAAAGACGTGGGGTCAATCCATTCCATAGTCACCAAACACCCGGCAAACACAGAGACCAGGGACAGCAAAATACCACAAAAAGTAAGTGCCGGGCCAGCGAAACCCCCCGCTACAAAACCGGTGGGGGGCAACAAAGAGAAAAGAGAGAGCGGGTATACAAATCACAGCGACTCCTCAAGATCGGAACGCAAAAACAGCCTCACGCTGGCGTCCAGACCTCCTGCTGCCTCCTCGGAAAGCCCAGGCCACGGCGCAGACCACGGCAAGGATCCGGCCTGGCCATCGAAGAAAACAAACTCCGTGGCCCGAGTGGCCGTACACGTTATCAAACACTACGAGGTCAACTCCACCCTTACCCGGGGCGCCAGAGGCCCGTATCTCACAACCCATCCAGTATGGAGGTGAGAATGAGAAGAAGGGAGGCAAGAAGGGATCTCCGGTGACACCGCCGTGGAAGGAGTGTGGCCGGTTGTAGAGCTCCGGGGCCACGGAGAGAGGGAACCACCCTACGTAAATAATGAGCCAAGCTCCAGAAAGGGTCGTTATGATGGACTTCATGTAACAGCTGTATTCTACCGGTGCGAGGGCTGTATACTACCGGTGCGAGGGCTGTATACTACCGGTGCGAGGGCTGTATACTACCGGTGCGAGGGCTGCGTACTATCGGTGCGAGGGCTGTATACTACCGGTGCGAGGGCTGTATTCTATCGGTGCGAGGGCTGTATTCTATCGGTGCGAGGGCTGTATACTATCGGTGCGAGGGCTGTATACTACCGGTGCGAGGGCTGTATTCTATCGGTGCGAGGGCTGTATTCTATTGGCGTGAGGGCTGTATACTATCGGGCTGTATACTATCGGGCTGTATACTATCGTTACGAGGGCTGTATACTATCGGTGCGAGGGCTGTATACTATCGGTGCGAGGGCTGCGTACTATCGGCGTGAGGGCTGCATACTATCGGCGCGAGGGCTGCATACTATCGGCGCGAGGGCTGCATACTATCGGCGCGAGGGCTGTATACTATCGGTGCGAGGGCTGTATACTACCGGTGCGAGGGCTGTATACTATGAGGGCTGTATTCTATCGGTGCGAGGGCTGTATACTATGAGGGCTGTATACTATCGGTGCGAGGGCTGTATACTATCGGTGCGAGGGCTGTATTCTACCGGTGCGAGGGCTGTATACTATCGGTGCGAGGGCTGTATACTATCGGTGCGAGGGCTGCATACTATCGGTGCGAGGGCTGTGTACTATCGGTGCGAGGGCTGTATTCTACCGGTGCGAGGGCTGTATACTATGAGGGCTGTATTCTACCGGTGCGAGGGCTGTATACTATCGGTGCGAGGGCTGCATACTACCGGTGCGAGGGCTGTATACTATCGGCGCGAGGGCTGTATACTATCTGCGCGAGGGCTGTATACTATCTGCGCGAGGGCTGTATTCTATCGGCGCGAGGGCTGTATACTATCGGCGCGAGGGCTGTATACTATCGGCGCGAGGGCTGTATACTATCGGTGCGAGGGCTGTATACTATCGGTGCGAGGGCTGTATACTATCGGTGCGAGGGCTGTATACTATCGGTGCGAGGGCTGTATTCTACCGGTGCGAGGGCTGTATACTATCGGTGCGAGGGCTGCATACTACCGGTGCGAGGGCTGTATACTATCGGCGCGAGGGCTGTATACTATCTGCGCGAGGGCTGTATACTATCTGCGCGAGGGCTGTATTCTATCGGCGCGAGGGCTGTATACTATCGGCGCGAGGGCTGTATACTATCGGCGCGAGGGCTGTATACTATCGGTGCGAGGGCTGTATACTATCGGTGCGAGGGCTGTATACTATCGGTGCGAGGGCTGTATACTATCGGTGCGAGGGCTGTATACTATCGGTGCGAGGGCTGTATTCTATCGGCGCGAGGGCTGTATACTATGAGGGCTGTATACTACCGGCGTGAGGGCTGTATCCTATCGGTGCGAGGGCTGTATCCTATCGGTGCGAGGGCTGCGTCCTATCGGTGCGAGGGCTGCGTCCTATCGGTGCGAGGGCTGCATTCTATCGGTGCGAGGGCTGCATTCTATCGGTGCGAGGGCTGCATTCTATCGGTGCGAGGGCTGCATTCTATCGGTGCGAGGGTTGTATACTATCGGTGCGAGGGCTGTATTCTATCGGTGCGAGGGCTGTATACTACCGGTGCGAGGGCTGTATTCTATCGGCGCGAGGGCTGTATACTACCGGTGCGAGGGCTGTATTCTATCGGTGCGAGGGCTGTATTCTATCGGTGCGAGGGCTGTATTCTATCGGTGCGAGGGCTGCGTACTATCGGTGCGAGGGCTGTATACTATCGGTGCGAGGGCTGTATACTATCGGTGCGAGGGCTGTATACTACCGGCGCGAGGGCTGTATACTATCGGCGCGAGGGCTGTATACTATCGGTGCGAGGGCTGTATACTATCGGCGCGAGGGCTGCATACTATCGGCGCGAGGGCTGCATACTATCGGCGCGAGGGCTGCATACTATCGGCGCGAGGGCTGCATACTATCGGCGCGAGGGCTGCATACTATCGGCGCGAGGGCTGCATACTATCGGCGCGAGGGCTGCATACTATCGGTGCGAGGGCTGCATACTATCGGTGCGAGGGCTGCATACTATCGGCGCGAGGGCTGTATACTATGAGGGCTGCATACTATCGGCGCGAGGGCTGCATACTATCGGTGCGAGGGCTGCATACTATCGGTGCGAGGGCTGCATACTATCGGCGCGAGGGCTGTATACTATCGGTGCGAGGGCTGTATACTATCGGTGCGAGGGCTGTATACTATCGGTGCGAGGGCTGTATACTATCGGTGCGAGGGCTGTATACTATCGGTGTGAAGAATATAAGAGGAAGAGATACAAAGTCTGGATTGAATCCCCCGCCCCCACCGGCTCGGTACCAATGATTGGCTCCCAGGTACTTTCCGATCGTCGCTCCACATGGACTCTGAATTGTATTTATTGACGATCGTTGTGCAACGTATTTATTCTTCTCAATGGAAAACGAATGTTCCTTCCGTCTCATTGGAGGGGATGGGGGAGGGGATGGGTGGGAGGGGAGGGGATTGTCTTGGATCCGCCATGTTGATTTGTGTTTGACCCTCACCAGCGTGAAACTCCTTTTTACTGACTGTTACCCAACCGTCCAATGGGAAGTGACGGCTCCGCCCCCTGAGGAATACCCAACCGTCCATTGGGAAGTGACGGCTCCGCCCCCTGGCTCCGCCCCCTGGGGAATACCCAACCGTCCATTGGGAAGTGACGGCTCCGCCCCCTGGGGAATACTTCTCTATGGGTTGATTTCCTGAGTTCTGTAGAATCTCTCCATGGGGGCGTTTCCTCTAAGGGGGGCGTTTCCACTTATTCCCCCCCCCCCCGTCAGCGAGCGTATTTATAAAACAGTTCACACCGCTATTTGTCTCGCCGATCAGCGTGAGCGAATGGGGGCGAAACCGAAGGTTCTCCTTCTATTCCCCGCCCTGGTTGAATGTTTTTCATTCATAAAGAATATTGTGTGTTAGGGAAATGCTTCCTTATGGCCACTAGAGGGAGCTGAACCTTCTAGGAAATGTATGTTTGTTTTCTATGCCCCTCGGGGTCCATCTAGTGGACAGAATGCAATATTTTCCCAACCAATCACATTCAGGGATCTGCAGTTAGCGGACCTCCAGCTGTTATAAAACTACAAGTCCCATCATGCCTCTGGGTGTCGGAGTCTTGCTCGGCATGATGGGACGGGAGATCGGCTGATCGCTGCTGTAGAGGAAATACGAGGAGAACATGTGACTTCGCCTGATTGGCTGGATGAAGAGCGGGGCTTTCTTTATATAAGAGGGGTCTTCATTCTATTAAACACTTGCCTACCGGCCATTCCCCCACCCCCGATGGGCACTGACAGGCGGCACTGATTAGCACTATAAAGCAGCACCGATGAACACTGATTAAAAGCACTGATGGGCACTGGGAGGCGGCACTGATGGGCACTGGGAGGCGGCACTGATGGGCACTGGGAGGCGGCACTGATGGGCACTGGGAGGTGGAACTGATGGGCACTAGGAGGCGGCACTGATTGGCAGTACTGATGGGCAATATTAGGCAGCACTGATGGGCACTGATTGGAAGTACTGATGGGCACTGATTGAAAGCACTGATGGGCACTGGGAGGCGGCACTGATGGGCTCTGGGAGGTGGCACTGATGGGCACTGGGAGGCGGCACTGATAGGTGGCACTGATGAGCACTGATTGGAAGTACTGATGGGCACTGATAGGCAACAGTGATGGGCATTAGGAGGTGGCACTGATGGGCAGCACTAATGGGCAATGATTGAAAGGCACTGATGGGCACTGAGAGGCAGCACTTATGAACACTGAGAGGCGGTACTGATAGGCAGCACTGATGAGCACTGATTTGAAGTACTGATGGGCACTGATAGACAACACTGATGGGCGTTGGGGGGGTGGCATTGATGGGCACTGAGAGGCAGCACTGATAGGCAACACGGGTGGCATTGATGGGCACTGAGAGGCAGCACTGATAGACAGCACTGATGGGCATTGGGAGGCGGCATTGATGGGCACTGTTTGGAAGCACTGATGGACACTGTTTGGAAGCACTGATGGACACTGTTGGGGCTTCCCTGATTATCAGTGTAACACAAGCCAGTTATGGGCTCCCCCCTTCCTCTCCTCAGCCTGTCAGTGTGAGGAAAGGAACACCGATAACCGGTTTGTGTTTACATCGCGATCAGCAGTGATGGGCCCTTTACCCCGATCAGCAGTGATTGGCCCTTTACCCCGATCAGCAGTGATTGGCCCTTTACCCCGATCAGCAGTGATTGGCCCTTTACCCCGATCAGCAGTGATGGGCCCTTTACCCCGATCAGCAGTGATTGGCCCTTTACCCCGATCAGCAGTGATTGGCCCTTTTCCCCGATCAGCCCTGACAGAACGATCACAGAGCATGCACACTGCACACGGCAAAGAAGGCGGTTCTGGGGGGAAGGATGCCAATAGACACCCTCCCAGAACTGGACGATCGCTCTGTAGCCGTCATTGGGATTTGGCGCGATCGGTAAGTGACTAAATATAAAAAAAGTGCAGAAACTTTATGAAGACCCCCCTCCCCTCCCCCCGGATATACATTTACAATCAGTCCATGAACTCCTCCCCCGCACAGTCACGCCGCTGACCGCACTTTTCTCTCCCCGCCCCCGCACAGTCATGCCGCTGACCGCACTTTTCTCTGCTGCAGCACAGACCTCTCCCCGCCCCCCAGCCTATGATTGGACGCCAGGCGCTCACATTGCTCTTTTCTCATGCTGATTGGCCCCTACGGCTGCCCACTCCCAGTCTGAGCTCTGCTGTGTGGGGGGAGGGGATTGTAGGGGGCTGATACCCCCGCTTTTTATTGTTAATGAATGTTTCTCTGAATTGATTGGAGTGTAATATCTGCCTGAAGGTGATTGGTGCGTCTGATCACATATTAAACATTTCGCAGAGCAGCCAATCATCAATCAGTGTGAGCTGAATTCTGATTGGTTGCAGTGATTTATAATACACTTTGTTGTTGTATTGTTTTGTGTTGGGGCTCATCCTATTATCTCTGAATCCGGTGATGGGGTGGAGGGGAGGTGTCTCTGGATTTGGGGCGGTGTCTCTAGATTTGGGGGGAGGGGGGTGTCTCTGGATTTGGGGAGAGGGAGTGGGGGTCTCTGGATTTGGGGGGGTGTCTCTAGATTTACCATAGAGAGGAGCTACAAAATAGAGGTCTGAGCAGGCAGGCAATGAGGTGCAGAGACCTATAGAGACAGGCTGGGGTCCAAGCAGGCAGGCAATGAGGTGCAGAGACCTATAGAGACAGGCTGGGGTCCAAGCAGGCAGGAAATGAGATGCAGAGACCTATAGAGACAGGCTGGGGTCCAAGCAGGCAGTCAATGAGATGCAGAGACCTATAGAGACAGGCTGGGGTCCAAGCTGGCAGGCAATGAGGTGCAGAGACCTATAGAGACAGGCTGGGGTCCAAGCAGGCAGGCAATGAGGTGCAGAGACCTATAGAGACAGGCTGGGGTCCAAGCAGGCAGGAAATGAGATGCAGAGACCTATAGAGACAGGCTGGGGTCCAAGCAGGCAGTCAATGAGATGCAGAGACCTATAGAGACAGGCTGGGGTCCAAGCAGGCAGGAAATGAGGTGCAGAGACCTATAGAGACAGGCTGGGGTACGAGCAGGCAGTCAATGAGATGCAGAGACCTATAGAGACAGGCTGGGGTCCAAGCTGGCAGGCAATGAGGTGCAGAGACCTATAGAGACAGGCTGGGGTCAGAGCAGGCAGGCAATGAGATGCAGAGACCTATGGAGACAGGCTGGGGTCAGAGCAGGGAGACAAGGAGATGCAGAGACCTATAGAGACAGGGTGGGGTCCAAGCAGGCAGTCAATGAGATGCAGAGACCTATAAAGGAATGCTGGGGTACGAGCAGGCAGGAAATGAGGTGCAGAGACCTATAGAGACACAATGGGGTCCAAGCAGGCAGGAAATGAGATGCAGAGACCTATAGAGACAGGCTGGGGTCCAAGCAGGCAGGCAATGAGGTGCAGAGACCTATAAAGGAATGCTGGGGTCCAAGCAGGCAGTCAATTAGATGCAGAGACCTATAGAGACAGGCTGGGGTCCAAGCAGGCAGGCAATGAGGTGCAGAGACCTATAAAGGAATGCTGGGGTCCAAGCAGGCAGTCAATTAGATGCAGAGACCTATAGAGACAGGCTGGGGTCCAAGCAGGCAGGCAATGAGATGCAGAGACCTATAGAGACAGGCCGGGGTCCAAGCAGGCAGTCAATGAGATGCAGAGACATAAAGAGACAGGCCGGGGTCCAAGCAGGCAGGAAATGAGGTGCAGAGACCTATAGAGACAGGCTGGGGTCCAAGCAGGCAGGCAATGAGGTGCAGAGACCTATAAAGGAATGCTGGGGTCCAAGCAGGCAGTCAATTAGATGCAGAGACCTATAGAGACAGGCTGGGGTCCAAGCAGGCAGGAAATGAGGTGCAGAGACCTATAGAGACAGACTGGGGTCCAAGCAGGCAGGCAATGAGATGCAGAGACCTATAGAGACAGGCTGGGGTCCAAGCTGGCAGGCAATGAGATGCAGAGACCTATAGAGACAGGCCGGGGTCCAAGCAGGCAGGCAATGAGATGCAGAGACCTATAGAGACAGGCTGGGGTCCAAGCTGGCAGGCAATGAGATGCAGAGACCTATAGAGACAGGCTGGGGTCAGAGCAGGCAGGCAATGAGATGCAGAGACCTATAGAGACAGGCTGGGGTCCAAGCTGGCAGGCAATGAGATGCAGAGACCTATAGAGACAGGCTGGGGTCCAAGCTGGCAGGCAATGAGGTGCAGAGACCTATAGAGACAGGCTGGGGTCCAAGCAGGCAGTCAATGAGATGCAGAGACCTATAAAGGAATGCTGGGGTCCAAGCAGGCAGTCAATGAGATGCAGAGACCTATAGAGACAGGCTGGGGTATGAGCAGGCAGGCAATGAGGTGCAGAGACCTATAGAGACAGGCTGGGGTCCAAGCAGGCAGGCAATGAGGTGCAGAGACCTATAGAGACAGACTGGGGTCAGAGCAGGCAGGCAATGAGGTGCAGAGACCTATAGAGACAGGCTGGGGTCCAAGCAGGCAGGCAATGAGGTGCAGAGACCTATAGAGACAGGCTGGGGTCCAAGCTGGCAGGCAATGAGGTGCAGAGACCTATAGAGACAGGCTGGGGTCCAAGCAGGCAGTCAATGAGATGCAGAGACCTATAAAGGAATGCTGGGGTCCAAGCAGGCAGTCAATGAGATGCAGAGACCTATAGAGACAGGCTGGGGTATGAGCAGGCAGGCAATGAGGTGCAGAGACCTATAGAGACAGGCTGGGGTCCAAGCAGGCAGGCAATGAGGTGCAGAGACCTATAGAGACAGACTGGGGTCAGAGCAGGCAGGCAATGAGGTGCAGAGACCTATAGAGACAGGCTGGGGTCCAAGCAGGCAGGCAATGAGGTGCAGAGACCTATAGAGACAGGCTGGGGTCAGAGCAGGCAGGAAATGAGGTGCAGAGACCTATAGAGACAGGCTGGGGTCCAAGCAGGCAGTCAATGAGGTGCAGAGACCTATAGAGACAGGCTGGGGTCCAAGCAGGCAGGAAATGAGGTGCAGAGACCTATAAAGGAATGCTGGGGTCCAAGCAGGCAGTCAATGAGATGCAGAGACCTATAGAGACAGGCTGGGGTCCAAGCAGGCAGGAAATGAGGTGCAGAGACCTATAAAGGAATGCTGGGGTCCAAGCAGGCAGTCAATGAGATGCAGAGACCTATAGAGACAGGCTGGGGTCCAAGCAGGCAGGAAATGAGATGCAGAGACCTATAGAGACAGGCTGGGGTCCAAGCAGGCAGTCAATGAGATGCAGAGACCTATAAAGGAATGCTGGGGTCCAAGCAGGCAGTCAATGAGATGCAGAGACCTATAGAGACAGGCTGGGGTCCAAGCAGGCAGGCAATGAGGTGCAGAGACCTATAGAGACAGGCTGGGGTACGAGCAGGCAGGCAATGAGGTGCAGAGACCTATAGAGACAGGCTGGGGTCAGAGCAGGCAGGAAATGAGGTGCAGGGGCATAAAGAGACACAATGGGGTCATCAACAATATGACAGAAGTCCAAGTGAGGTCAGGAGCGGACAATCCAATCAGGTAAAAGAAGGAGTGGGTCTGGTGACATGAGGGCACATTATTGGGTCATGTCACAGGAGGAGAAGATGAAGAAGAGTCAGAATACCAAACAAGGGAGAATAATAGCGAAAAATACAACATTTCCCAGGATAAGTGTATACTGTATTCTATATATACCCAACCATCTGTGAACACCTGACCAGCACACCTATATGAACTTCCTAGAACCATGGCCATGGCGTATGGAGTTGACAACCCAAGGCCGTTATTGTGAAGTATTCCCCTTTGTGGCTACAACATCCTCTCTTCTGGGAAGGTTTCCTATAAGATTTTGGGGGGGTGTCTGTGGGAGTGTATAACCCTGTGTGGGGTCAGGTAGCAACGTTGGATGAGAAGACCTGGATCACATGTTGGGCCTCACATTGGGCGTCACAACTGGCCTTCCAATTCATCCCAAAGGTGTTCAGTGGGGGGGTGAGGTCAGGTGCAGGAAACTTGTGTGGGCCCCCCACACCACACTAATCTGGTACCCCTTGTCTTTATGGAGCTATTCCAAACTGGTCACTGGTTTATGGAGCTGGCTTTGTACGGGGGGGGGGGGGGGGGGCGGGGGGGAACACAAAAGGGTCTTCACCAAACTGTTACCACAAGATTGGAAGATCACAATTGTCTCCAATGTCTTTGTATGATGGAGGATCACCAGGACCCCTCACTGGGGACCCCTGAACCCCATCATCTAGAGAGGGGGGGTCTCATACATTTGACCACACAGGTAGGTGTGAGGGTCAGTTGCCCGCACACTTGTGTCCGTATTGCATAAAAAGAACAAATACAGCACCATGTAAGAGAAGATCAGAGCCTTGCCCAGCAAGCTTACAATCTAGAGACAGATAAACAGATACATTTTGTTTCTTTTGCCGTAGTTTCTGTTTTTTTTTTTTTGTTCCCAACACTGACACATTTGTATAGATATCGGCCTTTTGTGTAGACAGCAAGGTGTGAGCGTCCATAGACCGAGAAGGCACCCAAGTGGAAAGGTTTCTGTCTGTTTCCCACCAAAAGAGACAAATAATGAGAAAGCGGAATTCTTTCTATGGGAGGACGTCTATGTAAACTCCCCTCCCTCTGTGTACACAATCCATCCATGGGGGAAGAATTGTATCTCGTGATTCCACAGAAATGCTTTTGTAGCTCAACCAATAAAGAGAAAACTGTTTACAGAAGTCAGGCGGTCCGTGTGGGAGATTAGAGACCTCCCGTGAGACCTTCATTAAGTCTTCCTTTCCATGGAATTGTCCTTCCAGGGTCCATTGTCCCTTTCCGGGCCGATCACATACTTTGTGTCTGCAGATAAACAAGTGAGAGCTCAGGTGGGCCAAACACCAAATCAATGATCTCCTAAATATATGACGGCTCAGGTGGGCCAAACACCAAATCAATGATCTCCTAAATATATGACGGCTCAGGTGGGCCAAACACCAAATCAATGATCTCCTAAATATATGACGGCTCAGGTGGGCCAAACACCAAATCAATGATCTCCTAAATATATGAGAGCTCAGGTGGGCCAATGACCTCCCAACCTCCAGGTGGCACATTCTGCGTGACGCGCTCAACGACCCCCTTATCTCCACTGGCTGGTCCTTAGATCCCAATCCTGACCCAATACAAGGAGCCAATCCCTTCCATGTCCTCCTAAGAGCTCCGGGAATGTGGATGTGAAGGGACGGGATTCCATCGAGAAGCGGAGATACGCCCCGGAGATATCGGTGTCCTCCAATATTTGTTGTCCTGCTATAGAAGGGAGAAGATCGGAATTCTTTGAGTCTTTGTCCGGCTCTCCCGAAAGACAATAATAAAAAGTAAAAAAGGAATAGTGAGCGCTCAACAGCGAACAAATTAGCAAACAAAAAGCAGCTGGCACTAAACAGGTGACCACCCTAACCCCAACCCTAAACCCCTGACCCTAAACCCCAACCCTAAACCCCTGACCCTAACCCCAACCTCCAACTGCAACTCAAACCCCAACCCCTAACCCTAAACTCCAACCGCTAACCTCCAACCCTAAACTCCAACCCTAAACTCCAACCACTAACCTCCAAACCCAACCCTAAACCCCTGACCCTAACCCTAAACCCCTGACCCTAACCCCTAACCCTAAACTCCAACCGCTAACCTCCAACCCTAAACTCCAACCCTAAACTCCAACCCCTAACCTCCAACCCTAAACCCCTGACCCTAGCCCCAACCCTAAACCCCTGACCCTAACCCTAACCTTAAACCCCTGACCCTAACCCCTAACCCTAAACTCCAACCGCTAACCTCCAACCCTAAACTCCAACCCTAAACTCCAACCCCTAACCTCCAACCCTAAACCCCAAACCCTAACCCCAACCCTAAACCCCTGACCCTAACCCCTAACCCTAACCTCCAACTGCAACCCAAACTCCTGACCCTAAACTCTAACCCCTAACCCTAAACTACAACCCCTAACCTCCAACCCTAACCCTAAACTCCAATCCTAACTTCCAACCCCAACCCTAAACCCCTAACCTCAACCCTAAACCCCTGACCCTAACCCTAACCTCCAACTGCAACCCAAACCCCAACCCCTAACCCTAAACTCTAACCCCTAACCCTAAACTACAACCCCTAACCATAAACTCCAACCCCAACCCCTAAACTCCAACCCCTAACCTCCAACCCCAACCCTAAACCCCTAACCCTAAACCCCTGACCCTAACCTCCAACTGCAACCCAAACCACAACCCCTAACCCTAAACTCTAACCCCTGACCCTAACCCCAACCCTAAACCCCTAACCCCAACCCTAAACCCCTGACCCTAACCCCTAACCCTAAACTCCAACCCCTAACCCTGAACTCTAACCCTAAACGCCAACCCCTAACCCTGAACTACAACTCCAAACCCTAAACTACAACCCTAATCCTAAACTCCAACCCCTAACCTTCAACCCTAAACCCCAACCCCTAACCCTGAACTACAAGTCCAACCCCTAACCTCCAACCCCTAACCCTAAACTACAACCCTAATCCTAAACTCCAACTGTCGGGAAAGGTTCCATCCCCTGGTAATATCTATAATTTGGCGTGCAGTACTGAGGTCCACCAGCAGGTGTCTCCTGGCAGTTTTTGAACTGTCAGGGGAACATCTCCCTGCCGGTGTTATGTCATCCTCGGGCCTCAGTACTGGCGTCCACCAGCGGATGGATCCCGGCAGTGTGGAGCAGACAGCACCTTCTGCCCTCAGGTGTGACTTGAGGCCAATTACAGGCATTCCTATAAATACCCGGCAAGTGCAAACACACCTTGCCCTGGCATCGTCCCTGTGCCCTGATCTGTACCTGCTGCCTGATTATCCGAACCTGTTCCTGAAATCTGCTACCTGAGTTCCTGAACCTGTCTCCCTGTCCTGACCCATCCATCCTCTCCCTGTCCCGACCCATCCATCCTCTCCCTGTCCTGACCATCCATCCTCTCCTTGTCCTGACCATCCATCCTCTCCCTGTCCTGACCTTCCATCCTCTCCCTGTCCTGACCATCCATCCTCTCCCTGTCCTGACCATCCATCCTCTCCCTGTCCTGACCCATCCATCCTCTCCCTGTCCTGACCATCCATCCTCTCCTTGTCCTGACCATCCATCCTCTCCCTGTCCTGACCATCCATCCTCTCCCTGTCCTGACCATCCATCCTCTCCCTGTCCTGACCCATCCATCCTCTCCCTGTCCTGACCATCCATCCTCTCCTTGTCCTGACCATCCATCCTCTCCCTGTCCTGACCATCCATCCTCTCCTTGTCCTGACCATCCATCCTCTCCCTGTCCTGACCATCCATCCTCTCCTTGTCCTGACCATCCATCCTCTCCCTGTCCTGACCTTCCATCCTCTCCCTGTCCTGACCATCCATCCTCTCCCTGTCCTGACCATCCACCGTCTCCCTGTCCTGACCATCCATCCTCTCCCTGTCCTGACCTTCCATCCTCTCCCTGTCCTGACCATCCATCCTCTCCCTGTCCTGACCATCCATCCTCTCCCTGTCCTGACCATCCATCCTCTCCCTGTCCTGACCATCCATCCTCTCCCTGTCCTGACCATCCATCCTCTCCCTGTCCTGACCATCCACCCTCTCCCTGTCCTGACCATCCACCCTCTCCCTGTCCTGACCATCCATCCTCTCCCTGTCCTGACCATCCATCCTCTCCCTGTCCTGACCATCCATCCTCTCCCTGTCCTGACCATCCATCCTCTCCCTGCCCTGACCATCCACCCTCTCCCTGTCCTGACCATTCACCCTCTCCCTGTCCTGACCATTCACCCTCTCCCTGTCCTGACCATCCATCCTCTCCCTGTCCTGACCATCCACCGTCTCCCTGTCCTGACCATCCATCCTCTCCCTGACCATCCATCCTCTCCCTGTCCTGACCATCCATCCTCTCCCTGTCCTGACCATCCATCCTCTCCCTGTCCTGACCATCCATCCTCTCCCTGTCCTGACCATCCATCCTCTCCCTGTCCTGACCATTCATCCTCTCCCTGTCCTGACCATCCATCCTCTCCCTGTCCTGACCCATCATCCATCCTCTCCCTGTCCTGACCATCCATCCTCTCCCTGTCCTGACCATCCATCCTCTCCCTGTCCTGACCATCCATCCTCTCCTTGTCCTGACCATCCACCCTCTCCCTGTCCTGACCATCCACCCTCTCCCTGTCCTGACCATCCACCCTCTCCCTGTCCTGACCATCCATCCTCTCCCTGTCCTGACCATCCATCCTCTCCCTGTCCTGACCATCCATCCTCTCCCTGTCCTGACCATCCATCCTCTCCCTGTCCTGACCATCCATCCTCTCCCTGTCCTGACCATCCACCCTCTCCCTGTCCTGACCCTCCATCCTCTCCTTGTCCTGACCATCCATCCTCTCCCTGTCCTGACCATCCATCCTCTCCCTGTCCTGACCATCCATCCTCTCCTTGTCCTGACCATCCATCCTCTCCCTGTCCTGACCATCCACCCTCTCCCCGTCCTGACCATCCATCCTCTCCCCGTCCTGACCATTCACCCTCTCCCTGTCCTGACCTTCCATCCTCTCCCTGTCCTGACCATCCATCCTCTCCCTGTCCTGACCATCCATCCTCTCCCTGTCCTGACCATCCATCCTCTCCCTGTCCTGACCTTCCATCCTCTCCCTGTCCTGACCATCCATCCTCTCCCTGTCCTGACCATCCACCCTCTCCCTGTCCTGACCATCCATCCTCTCCCTGTCCTGACCATCCATCCTCTCCCTGCCCTGACCATCCATCCTCTCCCTGTCCTGACCCATCCATCCTCTCCCTGTCCCGACCCATCCATCCTCTCCCTGTCCCGACCCATCCATCCTCTCCCTGTCCTGACCCATCCATCCTCTCCCTGTGCTGACCATCCATCCTCTCTCTGTCCTGACCATCCATCCTCTCCCTGTCCTGACCCATCCATCCTCTCCCTGTCCTGACCTTCCATCCTCTCTTTGTCCTGACCATCCATCCTCTCCCTGTCCTGACCATCCATCCTCTCCCTGTCCTGACCATCCATCCTCTCCCTGTCCTGACCATCCATCCTCTCCCTGTCCTGACCATCCATCCTCTCCCTGTCCTGACCATCCATCCTCTCCCTGTCCTGACCATCCATCCTCTCCCTGTCCTGACCATCCATCCTCTCCCTGTCCTGGCCTTCCATCCTCTCCTTGTCCTGACCATCCATCCTCTCCCTGTCCTGACCATCCATCCTCTCCCTGTCCTGACCATCCATCCTCTCCCTGTCCTGACCATCCATCCTCTCCCTGTCCTGACCATCCATCCTCTCCCTGTCCTGACCATCCATCCTCTCCCTGTCCTGACCATCCATCCTCTCCCTGTCCTGACCATCCATCCTCTCCCTGTCCTGACCATCCATCCTCTCCCTGTCCTGACCATCCACCCTCTCCCTGTCCTGACCATCCACCCTCTCCCTGTCCTGACCATCCATCCTCTCCCTGTCCTGACCATCCATCCTCTCCCTGTCCTGACCATCCATCCTCTCCCTGTCCTGACCATCCATCCTCTCCCTGTCCTGACCATCCATCCTCTCCCTGTCCTGACCATCCATCCTCTCCCTGCCCTGACCATCCACCCTCTCCCTGTCCTGACCATCAATCCTCTCCCTGTCCTGACCATCCATCCTCTCCCTGTCCTGACCATCCATCCTCTCCCTGTCCTGACCATCCATCCTCTCCCTGTCCTGACCATCCATCCTCTCCCTGTCCTGACCCATCCATCCTCTCCCTGTCCTGACCATCCATCCTCTCCCTGTCCTGACCATTCATCCTCTCCCTGTCCTGACCATCCATCCTCTCCCTGTCCTGACCCATCATCCATCCTCTCCCTGTCCTGACCATCCATCCTCTCCCTGTCCTGACCATCCATCCTCTCCCTGTCCTGACCATCCATCCTCTCCTTGTCCTGACCATCCACCCTCTCCCTGTCCTGACCATCCACCCTCTCCCTGTCCTGACCATCCATCCTCTCCCTGTCCTGACCATCCACCCTCTCCCTGTCCTGACCATCCATCCTCTCCCTGCCCTGACCATCCACCCTCTCCCCGTCCTGACCATCCATCCTCTCCCTGTCCTGACCATCCACCCTCTCCCTGTCCTGACCATCCAACCTCTCCCTGTCCTGACCATCCATCCTCTCCCTGTCCTGACCATCCACCCTCTCCCTGTCCTGACCATCCATCCTCTCCCTGTCCTGACCATCCATCCTCTGCCTGTCCTGACCATTCATCCTCTCCCTGTCCTGACCATCCATCCTCTCCCTGTCCTGACCATCCATCCTCTCCCTGTCCTGACCATCCATCCTCTCCCTGTCCTGACCATCCATCCTCTCCCTGTCCTGACCATCCATCCTCTCCCCTGACCATCCATCCTCTCCCTGTCCTGACCATCCATCCTCTCCCTGTCCTGACCATCCATCCTCTCCCTGTCCTGACCATCCACCCTCTCCCTGTCCTGACCATCCATCCTCTCCCTGTCCTGACCTTCCATCCTCTCTTTGTCCTGACCATCCATCCTCTCCCTGTCCTGACCATCCATCCTCTCCCTGTCCTGACCTTCCATCCTCTCCTTGTCCTGACCATCCATCCTCTCCCTGTCCTGACCATCCATCCTCTCCCTGCCCTGACCATCCATCCTCTCCCTGTCCTGACCATCCATCCTCTCCCTGTCCTGACCATCCATCCTCTCCCTGTCCTGACCATCCACCCTCTCCCTGTCCTGACCATCCATCCTCTCCCTGTCCTGACCATCCATCCTCTCCCTGTCCTGACCATCCATCCTCTCCCTGTCCTGACCATCCATCCTCTCCCTGTCCTGACCATCCATCCTCTCCCTGTCCTGACCATCCATCCTCTCCCTGCCCTGACCATCCACCCTCTCCCTGTCCTGACCATCCATCCTCTCCCTGTCCTGACCATCCATCCTCTCCCTGTCCTGACCATCCATCCTCTCCCTGTCCTGACCATCCATCCTCTCCCTGTCCTGACCATCCATCCTCTCCCTGTCCTGACCATTCATCCTCTCCCTGTCCTGACCATCCATCCTCTCCCTGTCCTGACCCATCATCCATCCTCTCCCTGTCCTGACCATCCATCCTCTCCCTGTCCTGACCATCCATCCTCTCCCTGTCCTGACCATCCATCCTCTCCTTGTCCTGACCATCCACCCTCTCCCTGTCCTGACCATCCACCCTCTCCCTGTCCTGACCATCCATCCTCTCCCTGTCCTGACCATCCACCCTCTCCCTGTCCTGACCATCCATCCTCTCCCTGCCCTGACCATCCACCCTCTCCCCGTCCTGACCATCCATCCTCTCCCTGTCCTGACCATCCACCCTCTCCCTGTCCTGACCATCCATCCTCTCCCTGTCCTGACCATCCATCCTCTCCCTGTCCTGACCATCCACCCTCTCCCTGTCCTGACCATCCATCCTCTCCCTGTCCTGACCATCCATCCTCTGCCTGTCCTGACCATCCATCCTCTCCTTGTCCTGACCTTCCATCCTCTCCCTGTCCTGACCATCCATCCTCTCCCTGTCCTGACCATTCATCCTCTCCCTGTCCTGACCATCCATCCTCTCCCTGTCCTGACCATCCATCCTCTCCCTGTCCTGACCTTCCATCCTCTCCCTGTCCTGACCATCCATCCTCTCCCTGTCCTGACCATCCATCCTCTCCCCTGACCATCCATCCTCTCCCTGTCCTGACCATCCATCCTCTCCCTGTCCTGACCATCCATCCTCTCCCTGTCCTGACCATCCATCCTCTCCCCTGACCATCCATCCTCTCCCTGTCCTGACCATCCATCCTCTCCCTGTCCTGACCCATCCACCCTCTCCCTGTCCTGACCCTCCATCCTCTCCCTGTCCTGACCATCCATCCTCTCCCTGTCCTGACCATCCATCCTCTCCCTGTCCTGACCATCCATCCTCTCCCTGTCCTGACCATCCATCCTCTCCCCTGACCATCCATCCTCTCCCTGTCCTGACCATCCATCCTCTCCCTGTCCTGACCATCCATCCTCTCCCTGTCCTGACCATCCATCCTCTCCCCTGACCATCCATCCTCTCCCTGTCCTGACCATCCATCCTCTCCCTGTCCTGACCATCCATCCTCTCCCTGTCCTGACCCATCCACCCTCTCCCTGTCCTGACCCTCCATCCTCTCCCTGTCCTGACCATCCATCCTCTCCCTGTCCTGACCATCCATCCTCTCCCTGTCCTGACCATCCATCCTCTCCCCTGACCATCCATCCTCTCCCTGTCCTGACCATCCATCCTCTCCCTGTCCTGACCATCCATCCTCTCCCTGTCCTGACCATCCATCCTCTCCCCTGACCATCCATCCTCTCCCCTGACCATCCATCCTCTCCCTGTCCTGACCATCCATCCTCTCCCTGTCCTGACCATCCATCCTCTCCCTGTCCTGACCATCCATCCTCTCCCTGTCCTGACCATCCATCCTCTCCCTGTCCTGACCATCCATCCTCTCCCTGTCCTGACCATCCATCCTCTCCCTGTCCTGTGTTCCTTACCCCATCTGCTGATCTCCCTGTGTATGACCCCGGCCTGGTTATTGTTTATGATTCCGGCATTGCCCATTTGTTGTTATTTGGGGGTCTCTGTCTGTTGGTTGGTTGGTTGCATTGTGCGTCATATTGGAGGGGGTTGTATTTATATTATTCACTTACCTCAATAAATCTTTATATTTTCACTTATTTGTGTTTGGTGTTCCTCTGTTGCTAGCCACACAGTTCTAACCCCTAACCCTAACCTCCAACTTCAACCCCTAACCCTAAACTCCAACCCCAACTCCAACCCCTAACCCCTAAACCCCAATCCCAATCCCAATCCCTAACCCTAAACCCCAACTCCAACCCCTAACCCCTAAACCCCAATCCCAATCCCAATCCCTAACCCTAAACCCCAACTCCAACCCCTAACCCCTAAACCCCAATCCCTAACCCTAAACCCTAAACTCCAACCTCCTATTATATCATTATATATACAATGTATACAGGAGGGGGCGGGGCTCTTATTATATATACAATGTATACAGGAGGGGGCGGGGCTCTTATTATATATACAATGTATACAGGAGGGGGCGGGGCTCTTATTATATATACAATGTATACAGGAGGGGGCGGGGCTCTTATTATATATACAATGTATACAGGATGGGGCGGGGCTCTTATTATATATACAATGTATACAGGAGGGGCGGGGCTCTTATTATATATACAATGTATACAGGATGGGGCGGGGCTCTTATTATAGATACAATGTATACAGGAGGGGGCGGGGCTCTTATATCATTATATATACAATGTATACAGGAGGGGGTCGGGGCTCTTATTATATATACAATGTATACAGGAGGGGGCGGGGCTCTTATTATATATACAATGTATACAGGAGGGGCGGGGCTCTTATATCATTATATATACAATGTATACAGGAGGGGGTCGGGGCTCTTATTATATATACAATGTATACAGGAGGGGGCGGGGCTCTTATTATATATACAATGTATACAGGAGGGGGCGGGGCTCTTATTATATATACAATGTATACAGGAGGGGCGGGGCTCTTACATCATTATATATACAATGTATACAGGAGGGGGTCGGGGCTCTTATTATATATACAATGTATACAGGAGGGGGCGGGGCTCTTATTATATATACAATGTATACAGGAGGGGGCGGGGCTCTTATTATATATACAATGTATACAGGAGGGGGTCGGGGCTCTTATTATATATACAATGTATACAGGAGGGGGCGGGGCTCTTATTATATATACAATGTATACAGGATGGGGCGGGGCTCTTATTATAGATACAATGTATACAGGAGGGGGCGGGGCTCTTATATCATTATATATACAATGTATACAGGAGGGGGCGGGGCTCTTATTATATATACAATGTATACAGGAGGGGGCGGGGCTCTCATATCATTATATATACAATGTATACAGGAGGGGGTGGGGCTCTTATATCATTATATATACAATGTATACAGGAGGGGGCGGGGCTCTCATATCATTATATATACAATGTATACATGAGGGGGCGGAGCTCTTATTTTATATACAATGTACACAGAAGGGGGCGGGGCTCTTATTATATATACAGGAGGGGGCGGAGCTCTTATTATATATACAATGTATACAGGAGGGGGCGGGGCTCGTATATCATTATATATACAATGTATACAGGAGGGGGCGGGGCTCTTATTATATATACAATGTATACAGGAGGGGGCGGGGCTCTCATATCATAATATATACAATGTATACAGGAGGGGGCGGGGCTCTCATATCATTATATATACAATGTATACATGAGGGGGCGGAGCTCTTATTATATATACAATGTACACAGAAGGGGGCGGGGCTCTTATTATATATACAGGAGGGGGCGGAGCTCTTATTATATATACAATGTATACAGGAGGGGGCGGGGCTCGTATATCATTTTATATACAATGTATACAGGAGGGGGCGGGGCTCTTATTATATATACAATGTATACAGGAGGGGGCGGGGCTCTTATTATATATACAGGAGGGGGTGGAGCTCTTATTATATATACAATGTATACAGGAGGGGCGGGGCTCTTATTATATATACAGGAGGGGGTGGAGCTCTTATTATATATACAATGTATACAGGAGGGGCGGGGCTCTTATTAGATATACAGGAGGGGGTGGAGCTCTTATTATATATACAGGAGGGGGTGGAGCTCTTATTATATATACAATGTATACAGGAGGGGCGGGCTCTTATTAGATATACAGGAGGGGGCGGGGCTCTTATTATATATACAATGTATACAGGAGGGGCGGGGCTCTTATTATATATACAGGAGGGGGCGGGGCTCTTATTATATATACAGGAGGGGGTGGAGCTCTTATTATATATACAATGTATACAGGAGGGGCGGGCTCTTATTAGATATACAGGAGGGGGCGGGGCTCTTATTATATATACAATGTATACAGGAGGGGGCGGGGCTCTTATTATATATACAGGAGGGGGTGGAGCTCTTATTATATATACAATGTATACAGGAGGGGCGGGGCTCTTATTATATATACAGGAGGGGGTGGAGCTCTTATTATATATACAATGTATACAGGAGGGGGCGGGGCTCTTATTATATATACAATGTATACAGGAGGGGGCGGGGCTCTTATTATATATACAATGTATACAGGAGGGGCGGGGCTCTTACATCATTATATATACAATGTATACAGGAGGGGGTCGGGGCTCTTATTATATATACAATGTATACAGGAGGGGGCGGGGCTCTTATTATATATACAATGTATACAGGAGGGGGCGGGGCTCTTATTATATATACAATGTATACAGGAGGGGGTCGGGGCTCTTATTATATATACAATGTATACAGGAGGGGGCGGGGCTCTTATTATATATACAATGTATACAGGATGGGGCGGGGCTCTTATTATAGATACAATGTATACAGGAGGGGGCGGGGCTCTTATATCATTATATATACAATGTATACAGGAGGGGGCGGGGCTCTTATTATATATACAATGTATACAGGAGGGGGCGGGGCTCTCATATCATTATATATACAATGTATACAGGAGGGGGTGGGGCTCTTATATCATTATATATACAATGTATACAGGAGGGGGCGGGGCTCTCATATCATTATATATACAATGTATACATGAGGGGGCGGAGCTCTTATTTTATATACAATGTACACAGAAGGGGGCGGGGCTCTTATTATATATACAGGAGGGGGCGGAGCTCTTATTATATATACAATGTATACAGGAGGGGGCGGGGCTCGTATATCATTATATATACAATGTATACAGGAGGGGGCGGGGCTCTTATTATATATACAATGTATACAGGAGGGGGCGGGGCTCTCATATCATAATATATACAATGTATACAGGAGGGGGCGGGGCTCTCATATCATTATATATACAATGTATACATGAGGGGGCGGAGCTCTTATTATATATACAATGTACACAGAAGGGGGCGGGGCTCTTATTATATATACAGGAGGGGGCGGAGCTCTTATTATATATACAATGTATACAGGAGGGGGCGGGGCTCGTATATCATTTTATATACAATGTATACAGGAGGGGGCGGGGCTCTTATTATATATACAATGTATACAGGAGGGGGCGGGGCTCTTATTATATATACAGGAGGGGGTGGAGCTCTTATTATATATACAATGTATACAGGAGGGGCGGGGCTCTTATTATATATACAGGAGGGGGTGGAGCTCTTATTATATATACAATGTATACAGGAGGGGCGGGGCTCTTATTAGATATACAGGAGGGGGTGGAGCTCTTATTATATATACAGGAGGGGGTGGAGCTCTTATTATATATACAATGTATACAGGAGGGGCGGGCTCTTATTAGATATACAGGAGGGGGCGGGGCTCTTATTATATATACAATGTATACAGGAGGGGCGGGGCTCTTATTATATATACAGGAGGGGGCGGGGCTCTTATTATATATACAGGAGGGGGTGGAGCTCTTATTATATATACAATGTATACAGGAGGGGCGGGCTCTTATTAGATATACAGGAGGGGGCGGGGCTCTTATTATATATACAATGTATACAGGAGGGGGCGGGGCTCTTATTATATATACAGGAGGGGGTGGAGCTCTTATTATATATACAATGTATACAGGAGGGGCGGGGCTCTTATTATATATACAGGAGGGGGTGGAGCTCTTATTATATATACAATGTATACAGGAGGGGCGGGGCTCTTATTATATATACAGGAGGGGGTGGAGCTCTTATTATATATACAATGTATACAGGAGGGGCGGGCTCTTATTAGATATACAGGAGGGGGTGGAGCTCTTATTATATATACAATGTATACAGGAGGGGCGGGGCTCTTATTATATATACAGGAGGGGGTGGAGCTCTTATTATATATACAATGTATACAGGAGGGGCGGGGCTCTTATTATATATACAGGAGGGGGTGGAGCTCTTATTATATATACAATGTATACAGGAGGGGGCGGGGCTCTTATTATATATACAGGAGGGGGTGGAGCTCTTATTATATATACAATGTATACAGGAGGGGCGGGGCTCTTATTATATATACAGGAGGGGGTGGAGCTCTTATTATATATACAATGTATACAGGAGGGGCGGGGCTCTTATTATATATACAGGAGGGGGTGGAGCTCTTATTATATATACAATGTATACAGGAGGGGCGGGGCTATTATTATATATACAATGTATACAGGAGGGGCGGGCTCTTATTATATATACAGGAGGGGCGGAGCTTTTATTATATATAGAGAGGTAGGGGGGTGTTCGGAGCTCCTCTGTGATTGGCTCCCCGGGGAGGTCCCGCCTCTCTCATAGACTCTGATGAAGTAGCGCCCTCTGTCGGTGGCGGAGTACAATGCGCGGCGCTCCCACAATGCAGCGCGTACTACATCCCCCAGAATGCAGCGCGGTGGGCGGGACGGAAGTGGAGTTCGGAGCGATACAGGAAGTGAGAGGAGATCAGGAAGAGCCGGGAGACGGAGGAGGCTGGGTGAGGAGGGGCCCCGGGGGGGTGAGGGGAGCCGGGCTGGGGGAAGGGGGGACCCCGGAGATCCTCTGACTGAGACCGACCAACACCCCGCCCTCAGCGATCCCCACCAATCACAGAACTCATTGTGTACCGGGGGGGAGACAACCCATCCCACCCCCCTCACTTCCTGTCCCTGTGTCCCCACCAGAGATTCCATCCCTCACTTCCTGTCCCTGTGTCCCCACCAGAGATCCCCCCCTCACTTCCTGTCCCTGTGTCCCCACCAGAGATCCCCCTCACTTCCTGTCCCTGTGTCCCCACCAGAGATCCCCCCTCACTTCCTGTCCCTGTGTCCCCACCAGAGATCCCCCTCACTTCCTGTCCCTGTGTCCCCACCAGAGATCCCCCTCACTTCCTGTCCCTGTGTCCCCACCAGAGATCCCCCTCACTTCCTGTCCCTGTGTCCCCACCAGAGATCCCCCTCACTTCCTGTCCCTGTGTCCCCACCAGAGATCCCCTCACTTCCTGTCCATGTGTCCCCACCAGAGATCCCCCTCACTTCCTGTCCATGTGTCCCCACCAGACATCCCCCTCACTTCCTGTCCCTACCAGAGATCCCCCCTCACTTCCTGTCCCTGTGTCCCCACCAGATCCCCCCCTCACTTCCTGTCCCTGTGTCCCCACCAGAGATCCCCTCACTTCCTGTCCATGTGTCCCCACCAGAGATCCCCCTCACTTCCTGTCCATGTGTCCCCACCAGAGATCCCCCTCACTTCCTGTCCCTACCAGAGATCCCCCCTCACTTCCTGTCCCTGTGTCCCCACCAGAGATCCCCCTCACTTCCTGTCCCCACCACAGATTCCCCCATCACTTCCTGTCCCCCCACCACAGATTCCCCCATCACTTCCTGTCCCTGTGTCCCCACCACAGATTCCGTCCCTCACTTCCTGTCCCTGTGTCCCCACCAGAGATCCCCCCTCACTTCCTGTTCCTGTGTCCCCACCAAAGATCCCCCCTCACTTCCTGTCCCTGTGACCCCCACCACAGATTCCGTCCCTCACTTCCTGTCCCTGTGTCCCCACCAGAGATCCCATCCCCCTCACTTCCTGTCCCTGTGACCCCACCACAGATTCCGTCCCTCATTTCCGGTCCCTGTGTCCCCACCAGAGATCCCCCCCTCACTTCCTGTCCCTGTGTCCCCACCAGAGATCCCCCCTCACTTCCTGTCCCTGTGTCCCCACCAGAGATCCCCCTCACTTCCTGTCCCTCCACCAGAGATCCCCCCTCACTTCCTGTCCCTGTGTCCCCACCACAGATTCCCCCATCACTTCCTGTCCCTGTGTCCCCACCACAGATTCCCCCATCACCTCCTGTCCCTGTGTCCCCACCACAGATTCCCCCATCACTTCCTGTCCCCCCACCACAGATCCCCCATCACTTCCTGTCCCTGTGTCCCCACCAGAGATCCCCCAGCACTTCCTGTCCCTGTGTCCCCGCCAGAGATCCCCCAGCACTTCCTGTCCCTGTGACCCCACGACAGATTCCCCCATCACTTCCTGTGTCTCTGTCCCCATCAGATACATCCCCCCCATTACTTCCTGTTCCCATCAAAGGGATCTCTCCATCACTTCCTGTCCCCTCACCTCAGGCACCTCCCCCATCACTTCCTGTCCCCTCACCTCAGGCACCTCCCCCATCACTTCCTGTCCCCTCACCTCAGGCACCTCCCCCATCACTTCCTGTCCCCTCACCTCAGGCACCTCCCCCATCACTTCCTGTCCCCTCACCTCAGGCACCTCCCCCATCACTTCCTGTGTCCCCACCACAGGCACCTCCCCCATCACTTCCTGTCCCCTCACCTCAGGCACCTCCCCCATCACTTCCTGTCCCCTCACCTCAGGCACCTCCCCCATCACTTCCTGTCCCCTCACCTCAGGCACCTCCCCCATCACTTCCTGTGTCCCCACCACAGGCACCTCCCCCATCACTTCCTGTCCCTGTGTCCCCACCACAGGCGCCTCCCCAATCACTTCCTGTCCCTGTGTCCCCACCAGAGATCCCACATCACTTCCTGTGTCTCTGTCCCCATCAGATACATCCCCCCCATTACTTCCTGTTCCCACCACAGAGATCCCTACATTACTTCCTCTCCTTGTGTCCCCACCACAGCAATACCCCCATCACTTCCTGTCTGTGTCCCCCCCCCCACCACAGACACACACCCCCTCACTTCCTGTCTGTGTCCCCCCCACAGACACCCCCCCTCACTTCCTGTCTGTGTCCCCCCCCACAGACACCCCCCCTCACTTCCTGTCTGTGTCCCCCCCACAGACACCCCCCCTCACTTCCTGTCTGTGTCCCCCCCACAGACACCCCCCCCTCACTTCCTGTCTGTGTCCCCCCCACAGACACCCCCCCTCACTTCCTGTCTGTGTCCCCACCACAGACACCCCCCCTCACTTCCTGTCTGTGTCCCCCCCACAGACACCCCCCCTCACTTCCTGTCTGTGTCCCCCCCACAGACACCCCCCCTCACTTCCTGTCTGTGTCCCCCCCACAGACACCCCCCCTCACTTCCTGTCTGTGTCCCCCCCCACAGACACCCCCCCTCACTTCCTGTCTGTGTCCCCACCACAGACACCCCCCCCCTCACTTCCTGTCTGTGTCCCCACCACAGACACCCCCCCCCCTCACTTCCTGTCTGTGTCCCCACCACAGACACCCCCCCCCCTCACTTCCTGTCTGTGTCCCCACCACAGACACCCCCCCCTCACTTCCTGTCTGTGTCCCCACCACAGACACCCCCCCCCTCACTTCCTGTCTGTGTCCCCACCACAGACAGACACCCCCCCCTCACTTCCTGTCTGTGTCCCCACCACAGACACACACCCCCCCTCACTTCCTGTCTGTGTCCCCACCACAGACACACCCCCCCCCTCACTTCCTGTCTGTGTCCCCACCACAGACACACACCCCCCCCTCACTTCCTGTCTGTGTCCCCACCACAGACACACACCCCCCCCTCACTTCCTGTCTGTGTCCCCACCACAGACACCCCCCCCCTCACTTCCTGTCTGTGTTCCCACCACAGACACCCCCCCCTCACTTCCTGTCTGTGTCCCCACCACAGACACCCCCCCCCTCACTTCCTGTCTGTGTCCCCACCACAGACACCCCCCCCTCACTTCCTGTCTGTGTCCCCACCACAGACAGACACCCCCCCCTCACTTCCTGTCTGTGTCCCCACCACAGACACCCCCCCCCTCCCTTCCTGTCTGTGTCCCCACCACAGACACCCCCCCCTCACTTCCTGTCTGTGTCCCCACCACAGACACCCCCCCCCTCACTTCCTGTCTGTGTCCCCACCACAGACACCCCCCCTTCACTTCCTGTCTGTGTCCCCACCACAGACACCCCCCCCCCCTCACTTCCTGTCTGTCCCCACCACAGACACCCCCCCCCCACTTCCCGTCTGTGTTCCCACCACAGACACCCCCCCCCCTCACTTCCTGTCTGTCCCCACCACAGACACCCCCCCCCCACTTCCCGTCTGTGTTCCCACCACAGACACACCCCCCCCCCTCACTTCCTGTCTGTGTCCCCACCACAGACACACACCCCCCCCCTCACTTCCTGTCTGTGTCCCCACCACAGACACACACCCCCCCCTCACTTCCTGTCTGTGTCCCCACCACAGACACCCCCCCCTCACTTCCTGTCTGTGTTCCCACCACAGACACCCCCCCTCACTTCCTGTCTGTGTCCCCACCACAGACACCCCCCCCTCACTTCCTGTCTGTGTCCCCACCACAGACACCCCCCCCTCACTTCCTGTCTGTGTCCCCACCACAGACACCCCCCCTTCACTTCCTGTCTGTGTCCCCACCACAGACACCCCCCCTTCACTTCCTGTCTGTGTCCCCACCACAGACACCCCCCCATCTCTTCCTATGCCAGTGGGGGGGGGGTATTGGAATCCGGCGGCGGGGGGGATATTTTGGAATCCGGGGGGGGGGGGGGGGCGAGGGGCAATATTTGGAATCCTGCGGCTGGATATATATTTGGGATCTGGCTCTGAGGATCCCTGGGCTGTGGGGATCCATAAGCATTTGATTCTAGGGATCCCTGGGAACTGGATTGGCACCGGATCGGTAGACGGCTCTTAGTCTTGGGTGACGGTGCCGGTGGGGGGTGTGGTCTGGTGTGACGTTGCCGGTGGGGGGTGTGGTCTGATCTCCTCGTGTGACGTAGGGGGTGTGGTCTGATCTCCTCGTGTGACGTTGCCGGTGGGGGGTGTGGTCTGATCTCCTGTGACGTTGTCCGTGGGGGGTGTGGTCTGATCTCCTTGTGTGATGTGGGGGGTGTGGTCTGATCTCCTGTGACGTTGTCCGTGGGGGGTGTGGTCTGATCTCCTGTGACGTGGGGGGTGTGGTCTGATCTCCTGTGACGTGGGGGGTGTGGTCTGATCTCCTGGGGTGACGTTACATAGTAACCATATAGTTGCGGTGCCTGTGTAAGCCCCTCCCCCGTGGTGTAACGTCTCTTCTTCTTCTGCGCCCCTCAGGTTGCCGGACTTCATGAAGAATGCAGACCATTAAGTGTGTTGTGGTCGGTGGGGGGTGTGGTCTGATCTCCTGGGGGGTGTGGTCTGATCTCCTTGTGGGGGGTGTGGTCTGATCTCCTGGGGGGGTGTGGTCTGATCTCCTGGTGTGACGTGGGGGGTGTGGTCTGATCTCCTCGTGTAACGTCTCTTCTTCTGCGCCCCTCAGGTTGCCGGACTTCATGAAGAATGCAGACCATTAAGTGTGTTGTGGTCGGTGGGGGGTGTGGTCTGATCTCCTGGGGTGACGTGGGGGGTGTGGTCTGATCTCCTGTGACGTTGTCCGTGGGGGGTGTGGTCTGATCTCGTGTAACGTCTCTTCTTCTGCGCCCCTCAGGTTGCCGGACTTCATGAAGAATGCAGACCATTAAGTGTGTTGTGGTCGGTGGGGGGTGTGGTCTGATCTCCTTGTGGGGGGTGTGGTCTGATCTCCTGTGACGTTGTCCGTGGGGGGTGTGGTCTGATCTCCTGTGATGTTGTCAGTGGGGGGTGTGGTCTGATCTCCTTGTGTGATGTGGGGGGTGTGGTCTGATCTCCTGGGGTGACGTGGGGGGTGTGGTCTGATCTCCTGTGACGTTGTCCGTGGGGGGTGTGGTCTGATCTCCTGTGACGTTGGCCGTGGGGGGTGTGGTCTGATCTCCTGTGACGTTGTCCGTGGGGGGTGTGGTCTGATCTCCTGGGGTGATGTGGGGGGTGTGGTCTGATCTCCTGTGACGTTGTCCGTGGGGGGTGTGGTCTGATCTCCTTGTGTGATGTGGGGGGTGTGGTCTGATCTCCTGTGACGTTGTCCGTGGGGGGTGTGGTCTGATCTCCTGTGACGTTGTCCGTGGGGGGTGTGGTCTGATCTCCTGTGACGTTGTCCGTGGGGGGTGTGGTCTGATCTCCTGGGGTGACGTGGGGGGTGTGGTCTGATCTCCTGGGGTGACGTGGGGGGTGTGGTCTGATCTCCTGGGGTGACGTGGGGGGTGTGGTCTGATCTCCTGTGACGTTGTCCGTGGGGGGTGTGGTCTGATCTCCTGTGACGTTGTCCGTGGGGGGTGTGGTCTGATCTCCTGGGGTGATGTGGGGGGTGTGGTCTGATCTCCTCGTGTAACGTCTCTTCTTCTGCGCCCCCCAGGTTGCCGGTGGGGGGTGTGGTCTGATCTCCTGTGACGTTGTCCGTGGGGGTGTGGTCTGATCTCCTGGGGTGACGTGGGGGGTGTGGTCTGATCTCCTGGGGTGACGTGGGGGGTGTGGTCTGATCTCCTGTGACGTTGTCCGTGGGGGGTGTGGTCTGATCTCCTGTGACGTTGTCCGTGGGGGGTGTGGTCTGATCTCCTCGTGTAACGTCTCTTCTTCTTCTGCGCCCCTCAGGTTGCCGGACTTCATGAAGAATGCAGACCATTAAGTGCGTTGTGGTCGGTGACGGAGCGGTCGGGAAGACCTGCCTCCTGATCAGTTACACCACCAATGCCTTCCCGGAGGAGTACATCCCCACCGTCTTCGACAATTACAGCGCCCAGATGACGGTGGACGGGCGAACGGTCAGCCTGAACTTATGGGACACGGCGGGTCAGGAGGAATACGACCGCCTGCGCACCTTGTCCTACCCTCAGACCAACGTCTTCATCATCTGCTTCTCCATCGGCAGCCCGTCTTCCCACGCCAACGTCCGACACAAGTGGCACCCGGAGGTGTCCCACCACTGCCCCAACGTTCCCGTCTTACTGGTGGGCACCAAGCGCGATCTCCGGAACGACGCAGAGACTATAAAGAAGCTGAAAGAGCAGAGCTTGGCCCCCACCACCCCCCAGCAGGGCTCCTCGCTGGCCAAGCAGATCGGGGCCGTCAAGTACATGGAGTGCTCCGCCCTTCACCAGGAAGGGGTGAGGGAAGTGTTCGCCGAGGCCGTCCGCGCCGTTCTAAATCCCGTGACCAAGAAAGCCCCCAAGAAGTGCGTTCTCTTATAGGGGTCACCGATTCCTCAAGAAGTTTTTTTTGGGGGGGGCTTTTTTTTTGGGCGACGCCCCCTTTTATCCTCAGCTTGCACTATTGGCTCATGGTTTGGGTTGTACGGAGTCATGGCGCTTTATCGCTTTCCTGACATCGAACGCCAGAGACAAGACTCCTCCCCCTCCTTGCTTCTATTGGCCTCGCACTTTGGACTGTCACGGTTCTTCTATGTTTTGCTGCCACAGATTGGAAAGATGCTTTTTTTTGGGGGGGGGGGGGGGGGAGGGGAAAGAGTCTAATATTTTATACTACTTTTCTTACTTTACCACTATTCAAGCTTCACGGTGCAATGATCGCAGAGAGAACGCCAAACCTCAGACTCGGCTGAAATCCGGTAAAACACTGTTACCTGCGGAGAGGTGGGGGGCCGTCCTTCACCCTTCCGGGGGCGGAGCCATAATACTCAGGGTTTAATATTTATCGGTTGCAAAAAAAAAAAAAAAAACAGACTTGCTTTGTTCAAATTACTATGCAGATCCCTTCGAGGGAAGCCGGGGGCCCAAAGGAAGAAAAGCAACATCAGTGCAATGGGAGGGTCCCCCCCCCCAACATCAGTGCAATGGGAGGGACCCCCCCCCAACATCGGTGCAATGGGAGGGACCCCCCCCCAACATCGGTGCAATGGGAGGGACCCCCACCCCCAACATCGGTGCAATGGGAGGGACCCCCCCCCAACATCGGTGCAATGGGAGGGACCCCCCCCCCCAACATCGGTGCAATGGGAGGGACCCCCCCCAACATCAGTGCAATGGGAGGGACCCCCCCCCCCCAACATCAGTGCAATGGGAGGGACCCCCCAGCCCTAGGCCACTAAGAGCCGGGGCCAAATCTTAGAAACGCGTCGGCCCCGGTACAAGGACCTTAGAAACGCATTGGCCTGGTACAAGGAGCCTTAGAAACGCGTCGGCCTGGCCCTAATTGTAATGGAGTATGATTGGATCCCCCTGTCCTTATATGCCACCCCCCCCCCCCCCCAAAACAAGGACAACCACGGAGATCCAAAAATCACAATATACTGACATGTTGGGATCCGGGGGGTAGTCCAGTCTGGGGATGATCTTGGGATGCCGGGAGTAGTCCAGTCTGGGGATGATCTTGGGATCCTGAGGGTAGTCCAGTCTGGGGATGATCTTGGGATGCCGGGAGTAGTCCAGTCTGGGGGATGATCTTGGGATCCTAGGGGGTAGTCCAGCCTGGGGTGATCTTGGGATGCCGGGAGTAGTCCAGTCTGGGGGATGATCTTGGGATCCTAGGGGGTAGTCCAGCCTGGGGTGATCTTGGACTCCCAGGGGGTAGTCCAGTCTGGGGGTGATTTTGGATCCCGGGGGTAGTCCAGTCTTGGCATGATCTTGGGATCCCGGGGGTAGTCCAGTCTGGGGATGATCTTGGGAAGTCCAGTCTGGGGGTGATTTTTGGATCCCGGGGGTAGTCCAGCCTTGGGGTGATCTTGGGATTCTGGGGGTAGTCCAGTCTGGGGGTGATCTTGGGATTCTGGGGGTGATTTTTGGATCCCGGGGGTAGCCCAGTCTGGGGGTGATCTTGGGATCCTGAGGGTAGTCCAGTCTGGGGATGATCTTGGGATCCTGAGGGTAGTCCAGTCTGGGGATGATCTTGGGATCCTGAGGGTAGTCCAGTCTGGGGATGATCTTGGGATCCTGAGGGTAGTCCAGTCTGGGGATGATCTTGGGATCCTGAGGGTAGTCCAGTCTGGGGATGATCTTGGGATGCCGGGAGTAGTCCAGTCTGGGGGAATGATCTTGGGATCCTAGGGGGTAGTCCAGCCTGGGGTGATCTTGGACTCCCAGGGGGTAGTCCAGTCTGGGGGTGATTTTGGATCCCGGGGGTAGTCCAGTCTTGGCATGATCTTGGGATCCCGGGGGTAGTCCAGTCTGGGGGTGATCTTGGGAAGTCCAGTCTGGGGGTGATTTTTGGATCCCGGGGGTAGTCCAGCCTTGGGGTAATCTTGGGATTCTGGGGGTAGTCCAGTCTGGGGGTGATCTTGGGATTCTGGGGGTGATTTTTGGATCCCGGGGGTAGCCCAGTCTGGGGGTGATCTTGGGATTCTGGGGGTGGTTTTTGGATCCCGGGGGTAGCCCAGTCTGGGGGTGATCTTGGGATTCTGGGGGTCGTCCAGTCTGGGGGTGATTTTTGGATCCTCAGAGGTAGTCCAGTCTGGGGGGTGATCTTGGGATTCCGGGGGTAGTCCAGTGTGGGGGGTGATCTTGGAATTCTGGGGTTGATTTTTGGATCCCGGGGGTAGCCCAGTCTGGGAGTGATCTTGGGATCCTGAGGGTAGTCCAGTCTGGGGGGGTGATTTTTGGATCCCGGGGGGTAGTTCAGTCTGGGGGTGATCTTGGCATTCCGGGGGTAGTCCAGTCTTGGGGGTGATTTTTGGATCCTCAGAGGTAGTCCAGTCTGGGTGTCACCATCATCTTTGCTTTGCCGGCCTTTTTTTTGATGGGCGGGTATATATGGATGGAGGGATCCAATCATGCGTGGCTCTGGCTGAGGCTGGGATTGGCTGGAATGGTCTGTGTTACACTTGGAATATTGCACCACCCCCACCTACAGCTGTGGTTCCTCCGGCTGATCTCTGGTGTCTGCAGGACACAATACTGAGACAGAGGTTGTTGGGAGGAACCACTGTGTCCGGGGGCGGGGGGGGATATGCTATCGGAGTTCCGGGGGCCAAAGTGGAACTAAACCCATCAATTCAACAGCTTCCCAAAAAACGGTTACATTGAAGCCACGCTGTGAACAATGAACAGTTGCTTCTGCTCTCAGCTGAACTGTCAAGCCTTCGAATGGTCGTAACGGACCACATGGTGCAGCACCATGGTAACTGAAGCTAAGATGGCGGCTTCCGGGGCTGTAAAGTAGAGGAGGGTTTGGTTCCCCTTGAAGTTTGATCTCCAGCTTTAGGAGGCGGAGGGGGGTGGGTTGGAACGAGGGCCACAGGCTTGTAACGAGTTATTGTTTTGGGTATGAGATCAAATAAATGACTCCAACGCGTTTCAGGACTTCATCAGGTCTGGTGGTAACGGTCACCTGTCTGACGGTCCCTGATGAAGCCCCTGAAACACGTTGGAGATATTTCTTTTTGATCTCGTACCCAAAACAATAAAACATTTTATACTTGGTACAGGCCTGTGGCCCTCTTGGGTACACCTGGAGGTGTCAGTGTGGGGGGTGGGTAGGTTCAGCCCCCCGATGGACAAGTGAGTAGAATGCTGTTACGATGACGCCTCCCGATATCCCAGAATGCTTTTCTTCCTTTTGGTCGGCTTCCCTTCACCTGGTGCTTAGCCCGGCGCGCTTCTACAACCAGCAGAACGGGTGATGTGACCGCGCTGTCCGCTTCCCCCGCTCCAGACAAAGTGCCTGAGAACTCCGTGTATGTCAGCGACTTTTTATAGCCGAATAAATTCCGCAGATGTAAAAATTTTATGTATTTTATGAAAAAAAAACAAAAAAACTGTGTATTCTGTAAATTCCTTTATTGTGTAACAACGGTAACAACGGTAACTATGGTAACAACGGTAACTATGGTAACAACGGTAACTATGGTAACAACGGTAACTATGGTAATAATGGTAACTATGGTACTGGCAGACCCGCCTCTGTCCTCTTACCAAAGACCAAGCTGGGGAGCTGCCAGCAGAGGGAGGGACTACAGTGACCAGCATGCCCTGACTGGGATCTATGTCAGCAGGGGAGGGCACACGGGGGGCTGTTAGTCGGGGGACGGGTAATATGGGGGGCTGTTAGTCGGGGGACAGATAATATGGGGGGGGCTGTTAGTCGGGGGACGGATAATATGGGGGGGGCTGTTAGTCGGGGGACGGATAATATGGGGGGGGCTGTTAGTCGGGGGACGGGTAATATGGGGGGGCTGTTAGTCGGGGGACAGATAATATGGGGGACGGGTAATATGGGGGGGGCTGTTAGTCGGGGGATGGATAATATGGGGGGGCTGTTAGTCGGGGGACGGATAATATGGGGGGGCTGTTAGTCGGGGGATGGATAATATGGGGGGGCTGTTAGTCTGGGGACGGATAATATGGGGGGGGCTGTTAGTCGGGGGACGGGTAATATGGGGGGGCTGTTAGTCGGGGGATGGGTAATATGGGGGGGCTGTTAGTCGGGGGATGGGTAATATGGGGGGGGCTGTTAGTCGGGGGACAGATAATATGGGGGGGGGGGCTGTTAGGTTGATTGTCTCCTCGAATATCTTCCCCCATCGAACACAATTCTCCGTCTTGCTATCAGGACAATGTGGCCTTAAAGAGAACCTGTCACCAGCTTCTAAAACTGCAGCTGAAGGCTCAGGATTGGTCGCTTGCAATGTGCCTCTGAAGTATTTACTCCAGGGGGAATCCATTTCCCGTCATGTCATAGCCCCTCCTCTTCTGGGAGTGTCTTATTACTATCTGTGCTGGCCCAGCTCCTTCCCACCTTACATATCATAGCCCCTTCTAGGGGGTGTCTATTTCCCCTCTGTGCTGTCCCAGCTCCTCTGCCCTTCCCCTCTATATGGCTGCCAGCGGAGAAGCAAAGGGGAATACTATAGAGCCCTGTGGCCCTTTGTTACTGGCTGTGCATCCTTTTACAGACCATAATAATCAGTAGCTGTCATGTCAGTGACCTAGCAGTCTCATGTTGCATACCCCCCCCCCCCCAGTCCTTGAGGCCCCCCCCCCCCAATACCTCATAAATTGACTGCTATAGAGTGTCAGCTCTGGGGCTGCTGACATCGCATCCAAAATAGCGGCACCCAGCATCATTCTCAGGGCTTCTCCAGGTGGATACAATACGTTCCATGTGCCTGATTGTATCTTCAGGTATATCGCTCGCCTTTCCCTGAGATTCTGCGGCTGTGATTGGTGGGCACTGCACCACTTATTGGAAGGGATTGTAGTGGTGATTGGTGGGGACCACGCCATTTCTTAGAGGTGACTGTGGTTCATATGGGACTATGGTGGCAACTGGTGAGCACTATGGGTGCGCACGATGCTGGTGAGCACTATGGGTGCGCACGATGCTGGTGAGCACTATGGGTGCGCACGATGCTGGTGAGCACTATGGGTGCGCACGATGCTGGTGAGCACTATGGTGGTTACTGGTCGGTACTATGGTGGTGACTGGTGGGTCCCATGGGTGAGCACTATGGTGGTGACCGGTGAGCACAATGGTGACGAGTGGTGAGCACTATGGTGGTTACTGGTCGGTACTATGGTGCTGACTGGTGGGTCCTATAGGTGAGCACTATGGTGGTGACCAGTAAGCACTATGGGTGAGCACTATGGTGGTGACTGGTGAGCACTATGGTGGTGACCGGTGGGCATGATGGTGACGACCGGTGAGCACTATGGTGGTGACCGGTGGGCATGATGGTGGTGACCAGTGGGCATGATGGTGACGACCGGTGAGCACTCTGGTGGTGACCGCTGATCTTCCTGCACCAGTTTTGGATGAATGGAAGATTTCCTGTAGACACGCTGACTGTCTCTGGGTCATAGTCCCAATATACGGCATGCCTCTGGATTGGCATACCACGCTCCGGCTACGGGAGGAGACATCCAGGCCGGTCATACAACAGAAAGGTCTATTTTTGTGTTACAAATAAATCTCTAATTCCATGGCATATCTTTTAGTTACATTCAATTAACATTTTATATTTATTTAAAGGAATCCTAATAAATGGTACTTTGGATACTGAACCCGCCTCCTTCGTGTGACTCCATCATTTCCTGGTGTGAATGGGGCGGTGTGCTCGGGTTGAGGTTCCCCCATCATTTCATGGTGTGAATGGGGCGGTGTGCTCGGGTTGAGGTTCCTCCTTCATTTTTATGGTGTGAATGGGGCGGTGTGCTCGGGTTGAGGTTCCTCCATCATTTCATGGTGTGAATGGGGCGGTATGCTCGGATTGAGGTTCCCCCATCATTTCATGGGGCAGTGTGCTCGGGTTGAGGTGTGAATGGGGTGGTGTGCTCGGGTTGAGGTTCCTCCATCATTTCACAGTGTGAATGGGGCGGTGTGCTCGGGTTGAGGTGTGAATGGGGCGGTGTGCTCGGGTTGAGGTTCCCCCATCATTTCATGGTGTGAATGGGGCGGTGTGTTCGGGTTGAGGTTCCTCCATCATTTCATGGTGTGAATGGGGCGGTGTGCTCGGGTTGAGGTTCCTCCATCATTTCATGGTGTGAGTGGGGTGGTGTGCTCGGGTTGAGGTTCCTCCATCATTTCATGGCGTGAATGGGGCAGTGTGTTTGGGTTGAGGTTCCTCCATCATTTTATGGTGTGAATGGGGCGGTGTGCTCAGGTTGAGGTTCCTCCATCATTTCATGGTGTGAATGGGGCGGTGTGTTTGGGTTGAGGTTCCTCCATCATTTCATGGTGTGAGTGGGGCGGTGTGCTCGGGTTGAGGTTCCTCCATCATTTCATGGGGCGGTGTGCTCGGGTTGAGGTTCCTCCATCATTTCATGGTGTGAATGGGGCGGTGTGCTCGGGTTGAGGTTCCCCCATCAGGTGAGATATATATACACAGTACATACAGGTGAGATATATATACACAGTACATACAGGTGAGATATATATACACACAGTACATACAGGTGAGAGATATATATATACACAGTACATACAGGTGAGAGATATATATACACACAGTACATACAGGTGAGATATATATACACAGTACATACAGGTGAGAGAGATATATACACAGTACATACAGGTGAGAGATATATATATACACAGTACATACAGGTGAGAGATATATATACACACAGTACATACAGGTGAGATATATATACACAGTACATACAGGTGAGAGAGATATATACACAGTACATACAGGTGAGATATATATATATACACACAGTACATACAGGTGAGAGATATATATACACACAGTACATACAGGTGAGATATATATACACAGTACATACAGGTGAGATATATATATATACACACAGTACATACAGGTGAGAGATATATATACACACAGTACATACAGGTGAGATATATATACACAGTACATACAGGTGAGAGAGATATATACACAGTACATACAGGTGAGATATATATATATACACACAGTACATACAGGTGAGAGATATATATACACAGTACATACAGGTGAGAGATATATATACACACAGTACATACAGGTGAGAGAGATATATACACAGTACATACAGGGGAGATATATATATACACAGTACATACAGGTGAGAGATATATATACACACAGTACATACAGGTGAGAGAGATATATACACAGTACATACAGGTGAGATATATATACACAGTACATACATGTGAGATATATATATACAGGTTATATATATATATATATATATATATACACACAGTACATACAGGTGAGAGATATACACACACAGTACATACAGGTGAGATATATATATATACAGGTGATATATATATATACACAGTACATACAGGTGAGATATATATATATATACACAGTACATACAGGTGAGATATATATATATATATATATACACAATACATACAGGTGAGAGATATATACACAGTACATACAGGTGAGAGATATATACACACAGTACATACAGGTGAGAGATATATACACACAGTACATACAGGTGAGAGATATGTACATACAGGTGAGAGATATATATACACACAGTACATACAGGTGAGAGATATATATATACACACAGTACATACAGGTGAGAGATATATACACAGTACATACAGGTGAGAGATATACACAGTACATACAGGTGAGATATATATATACACAGTACATACAGGTGAGATATATATATACACAGTACATACAGGTGAGATATATATACACAGTACATACAGGTGAGAGATATATATACACACAGTACATACAGGTGAGAGATATATATACACACAGTACATACAGGTGAGAGATATATATACACACAGTACATACAGGTGAGAGATATATACACAGTACATACAGGCGAGAGATATATACACAGTACATACAGGTGAGATATATATATACACAGTACATACAGGTGAGATATATACACACAGTACATACAGGCGAGAGATATATACACAGTACATACAGGTGAGATATATATATACACACAGTACATACAGGTGAGAGATATATACACAGTACATACAGGCGAGAGATATATACACAGTACATACAGGTGAGATATATATACACAGTACATACAGGTGAGAGATATATACACACACAGTATATACAGGTGGGGGGGGGCGCTCCTCCCTCCAGTAGAATGTGGAGATGTTGGCGGTAGAAAAGGCGCCCCCCAGAGACGAGTCTTGGAACGATCGCATATTAATGACGGTTGGGGAGCGATGGAGAAAATTCCATTCAGGGAAGAATACAAAGAGCCCATTTCATGCGATGGCGTCATTCCCGCCACTTCCTCACAGCGACCCCATTATCACTCCTCACTGTTTATTATAGGGGGGGGGGGGGACAATGACAGGATCTCATTGGCTGCTCCAGTTCACAGAGATGCCAATATGGGGCCCTCAGCTGACATTTCCATCAGCCAATCACTATTCAGTATGTATAAAGGAAGCATGTGAGCTCCGCCTACTCATCTATATGCGCCACGAAACGCCGCCTCCCTGACAGCGCCCCTTCCCTGACAGATCCGCCTCCCTGACATCTCCGCCTCCCTGACAGCTCCGCCTCCCTGACAGATCCGCCTCCCTGACAGCGCCCCTTCCCTGACAGATCCGCCTCCCCGACATCTCCGCCTCCCTGACAGCTCCGCCTCCCTGACAGATCCGCCTCCCTGACAGATCCGCCTCCCTGACATCTCCGCCTCCCCTACATCTCCGCCTCCCTGACAGCTCCGCCTCCCTGACAGATCCGCCTCCCTGACATCTCCGCCTCCCCGACATCTCCGCCTCCCTGACAGCTCCGCCTCCCTGACAGATCCGCCTCCCTGACATCTCCGCCTCCCTGACAACTCCACTCCCCTGACATCTCCACTCCCGACATCTCCGCCTCCCTGACAGCTCCGCCTCCCTGACATCTCCGCCTCCCTGACATCTCCGCCTCCCTGACAACTCCACCTCCCTGACAACTCTGCTCCCCCGACATCTCCGCCTCCCCGACAACTCCACTCCCCTGACATCTCCACTCCCCGACATCTCCGCCTCCCTGACAACTCCGCCTCCCTGACATCTCCACCCCCCCGACATCTCCGCCTCCCTGACAACTCCACTCCCCTGACATCTCCGCCTCCCTGACAACTCCACTCCCCGACATCTCCGCCTCCCCGACAACTCCGCCTCCCTGACATCTCCACCTCCCTGACATCTCCGCCTCCCTGACAACTCCACTCCCCTGACATCTCCGCCTCCCTGACAACTCCGCCTCCCTGACATCTCCGCCTCCCTGACAACTCCGCCTCCCTGACATCTCCGCCTCCCTGACAACTCTGCTCCCCCGACATCTCCGCCTCCCCGACAACTCCACTCCCCTGACATCTCCACTCCCCGACATCTCCGCCTCCCTGACAACTCCGCCTCCCTGGCATCTCCACCTCCCTGACATCTCCGCCTCCCTGACATCTCCGCCTCCCTGACAACTCCACTCCCCTGACATCTCCGCCTCCCTGACAACTCCACTCCCCTGACATCTCCGCCTCCCTGACAACTCCACTCCCCTGACAACTCCGCCTCCCTGACATCTCCACTCCCCGACATCTCCGCCTCCCTGACAACTCCGCCTCCCTGACATCTCCACCTCCCTGACATCTCCGCCTCCCTGACAACTCCACTCCCCTGACATCTCCGCCTCCCTGACAACTCCACTCCCCTGACATCTCCGCCTCCCTGACAACTCCACTCCCCTGACATCTCCGCCTCCCCGACAACTCCGCCTCCCTGACATCTCCGCCTCCCTGACATCTCCACTCCCCGACATCTCCGCCTCCCCGACAACTCCGCCTCCCCGACAACTCCGCCTCCCCGACAACTCCACTCCCCTGACATCTCCACTCCCCGACATCTCCGCCTCCCCGACAACTCCGCCTCCCTGACATCTCCACCTCCCCGACATCTCCGCCTCCCTGACAACTCCACTCCCCTGACATCTCCGCCTCCCTGACAACTCCACTCCCCTGACATCTCCGCCTCCCTGACAACTCCACTCCCCGACATCTCCGCCTCCCCGACAACTCCGCCTCCCTGACATCTCCACCTCCCTGACATCTCCGCCTCCCTGACAACTCCACTCCCCTGACATCTCCGCCTCCCTGACAACTCCGCCTCCCTGACATCTCCGCCTCCCTGACATCTCCGCCTCCCCGACAACTCCACTCCCCTGACATCTCCACTCCCCGACATCTCCGCCTCCCTGACAACTCCACTCCCCGACATCTCCGCCTCCCTGACAACTCCGCCTCCCTGACATCTCCGCCTCCCTGACAACTCCACTCCCCTGACATCTCCGCCTCCCTGACAACTCCACTCCCCGACATCTCCGCCTCCCCGACATCTCCGCCTCCCTGACATCTCCGCCTCCCTGACAACTCCACCTCCCTGACAACTCCACCTCCCTGACAACTCTGCTCCCCCGACATCTCCGCCTCCCCGACAACTCCACTCCCCTGACATCTCCACTCCCCGACATCTCCGCCTCCCTGACAACTCCGCCTCCCTGACAACTCCGCCTCCCTGACATCTCCACCTCCCCGACATCTCCGCCTCCCTGACAACTCCACTCCCCTGACATCTCCGCCTCCCTGACATCTCCGCCTCCCCGACAACTCCACTCCCCAACATCTCCGCCCCCTGACATCTCCACTCCCCCAACATCTCCGCCCCCTGACAACTCCGCCTCCCTGACAACTCCACTCCCCTGACATCTCCGCCTCCCTGACAACTCCACTCCCCTGACATCTCCGCCTCCCCGACATCTCCGCCTCCCTGACAACTCCGCCTTCCCGACAACTCCGCCTTCCTGACATCTCCACTCCCCGACATCTCCGCCTCCCTGACATCTCCACTCCCCGACATCTCCGCCTCCCCGACATCTCCACTCCCCTGACATCTCCGCCTCCCCGACATCTCCGCCTCCCTGACATCTCCACTCCCCTGACAACTCCGCCTCCCTGACAACTCCACTCCCCTGACATCTCCACTCCCCGACATCTCCGCCTCCCTGACAACTCCGCCTCCCTGACAACTCCACTCCCCTGACATCTCCGCCTCCCCGACATCTCCGCCTCCCCGACAACTCCGCCTCCCCGACAACTCCCCCCCCTGACAGCGCCCCTTCCCTGACAGCTCTGCCTCCCTGACATCTCCGCCTCCCTGACAACTCTGCTCCCCTGACAACTCCGCCACCCTGACAACTCCGCCTCCCTGACATCTCCCCCCCTGACATCTCTGCTCCCCCGACATCGCCGCCTCCCTGACATCTCCGCCCCCCTTACAACTCCACTCCCCCAACATCTCCGCCCCCCTGACAACTCCACCCCCCAACATCTCCGCCCCCTGACATCTCCACTCCCCCAACATCTCCGCCCCCTGACAACTCCGCCTCCCTGATCTCCGCTCCCCCGACATCTCCGCTCCCCCAACATCTCCGCCCCCCTGACAACTCCACTCCCCCGACATCTCCACCTCCCTGACAACTCCGCTCCCCCAACATCTCCGCCCCCCTGACAACTCCACTCCCCCGACATCTCCACCTCCCCGACATCTCCACCTCCCCGACATCTCCACCTCCCTGACAACTCCACTCCCCCAACATCTCCGCCTCCCTGACATCTCCGATTCCCCAACATCTCCACTCCCCCAACATCTCCGCCTCCCTGACATCTCCACCTCCCTGACAACTCCGCTCCCCCAACATCTCCGCCCCCCTGACAACTCCACTCCCCCGACATCTCCACCTCCCCGACATCTCCACCTCCCCGACATCTCCACCTCCCTGACAACTCCACTCCCCCAACATCTCCGCCTCCCTGACATCTCCGATCCCCCAACATCTCCACCTCCCTGACATCTCCACCTCCCTGACATCTCCGCCTCCCTGACATCTCCACCCCCCTGACAACTCCACTCCCCCAACATCTCCGCCTCCCTGACATCTCCGATCCCTGACATCTCCGCCTCCCTGACATCTCCGCCCCCCTGACAACTCCACTCCCCCAACATCTCCACCTCCCTGAAATCTCCGCCCCCCTGACAACTCCACTCCCCCAACATCTCCACCTCCCTGAAATCTCCGCCCCCCTGACAACTCCACTTCCCCAACATCTCCGCCCCCCTGACAACTCCACTTCCCCAACATCTCTGCCCCCCTGACAACTCCACTTCCCCAACATCTCCGCCCCCCTGACAACTCCACTCCCCCAACATCTCCACCTCCCTGACAACTCCACTTCCCCAACATCTCCGCCCCCCTGACAACTCCACTCCCCCAACATCTCCACCTCCCTGACAACTCCACTTCCCCAACATCTCCGCCCCCCTGACAACTCCACTTCCCCAACATCTCCGCCCCCCTGACAACTCCACTTCCCCAACATCTCCGCCCCCCTGACAACTCCACTTCCCCAACATCTCCGCCCCCCTGACAACTCCACTTCCCCAACATCTCCATTCCCCCAACATCTCTGCCTCCCTGACATCTCCACCCCCATGACAACTCCACTCCCCCAACATCTCCGCCCCCATGACAACTCCACTCCCCCAACATCTCCGCCCCCCTGACAACTCCACTTCCCCAACATCTCCGCCCCCCTGACAACTCCACTTCCCCAACATCTCCACTCCCCCAACATCTCCACCCCCATGACAACTCCACTCCCCCAACATCTCCGCCCCCATGACAACTCCACTCCCCCAACATCTCCGCCCCCCTGACAACTCCACTTCCCCAACATCTCCGCCCCCCTGACAACTCCACTTCCCCAACATCTCCACTCCCCTGACAACTCCACTCCCCCAACATCTCCGCCCCCATGACAACTCCACTCCCCCAACATCTCCGCCCCCCTGACATCTCCACTCCCCCAACATCTCCGCCCCCCTGACAACTCCACTCCCCCAACATCTCCACCCCCCTGACATCTCCACTCCCCCAACAACATCTCCGCCTCCCTGACATCTCCACCCCCCCCAACATCTCCACCTCCCTGACATCTCCGCCTCCCTGACATCTCCGCCCCCCTGACAACTCCACTCCCCCAACATCTCCACTCCCCTGACAACTCCACTTCCCCAACATCTCCGCCCCCCTGACAACTCCACTTCCCCAACATCTCCGCCCCCCTGACAACTCCACTTCCCCAACATCTCCGCCCCCCTGACAACTCCACTTCCCCAACATCTCCGCCCCCCTGACAACTCCACTCCCCCAACATCTCCACCTCCCTGACATCTCCGCCTCCCTGACAACTCCACTCCCCCAACATCTCTGCCTCCCTGACAACTCCACTCCCCCAACATCTCCGCCCCCCTGACAACTCCACTTCCCCAACATCTCCGCCCCCCTGACAACTCCACTTCCCCAACATCTCCACTCCCCCAACATCTCTGCCTCCCTGACATCTCCACCCCCATGACAACTCCACTCCCCCAACATCTCCGCCCCCATGACAACTCCACTCCCCCAACATCTCCGCCCCCCTGACAACTCCACTTCCCCAACATCTCCACTCCCCCAACATCTCTGCCTCCCTGACATCTCCACCCCCATGACAACTCCACTCCCCCAACATCTCCGCCCCCATGACAACTCCACTCCCCCAACATCTCCGCCCCCCTGACAACTCCACTTCCCCAACATCTCCACTCCCCCAACATCTCTGCCTCCCTGACATCTCCACCCCCATGACAACTCCACTCCCCCAACATCTCCGCCCCCCTGACAACTCCACTTCCCCAACATCTCCGCCCCCCTGACAACTCCACTTCCCCAACATCTCCGCCCCCCTGACAACTCCACTTCCCCAACATCTCCATTCCCCCAACATCTCTGCCTCCCTGACATCTCCACTCCCATGACAACTCCACTCCCCCAACATCTCCGCCCCCATGACAACTCCACTCCCCCAACATCTCCGCCCCCCTGACATCTCCACTCCCCCAACAACATCTCCACTCCCCCGACATCTCCGCCCCCCTGACAACTCCACTTCCCCAACATCTCCATTCCCCCAACATCTCTGCCTCCCTGACATCTCCACTCCCATGACAACTCCACTCCCCCAACATCTCCGCCCCCATGACAACTCCACTCCCCCAACATCTCCGCCCCCCTGACATCTCCACTCCCCCAACAACATCTCCACTCCCCCGACATCTCCGCCTCCCTGACAACTCCACCCCCCCAACATCTCCGCCTCCCTGACATCTCCACCCCCCCCCCAACATCTCCGCCTCCCTGACATCTCCGCCCCCCCCCCAACATCTCCGCCTCCCTGACATCTCCGCCCCCCTGACATCTCCGCTTCCCAAAGCCCTACACCAGACAGTTGGCTGATCTCCTGAAACGTGGCGGCTGCCCTCCTAACCACCAGAGGCAATCCAAAAATATTTCTACAAAATTGTGCTGCGCTGCCATAAAGTGCAATGCTGTGAATAAGATAAATCAAAAAAAGTTCTATAATAAAAGTGCAGAAATGAATATAAAAATCCCCAAATCATGTATAAAGTCCAATAGAAAAATTCATACAAAGTCTGAATACAAAGACCAAAAGAAGGAGTGACCCCGGAGGATCGTACAGATCGGCAAACTTTTCACCAAGAACACTGACAGTCACAAGCAGCTTACCGTCCCCCACCCAACACGTTTCGTCCACATGGAGGACGTCACCGGGGCAACAGAGAGAATTGGGGGTCTACAGTATGAAATCTCTGCACTGTGCCGGGCCTGAGACACTCATCCAGGACAGCAGGCGGCCAGTGAAGACCGAGGAAAAAAAAACAGCCGAGGGAATGGAGGGGGGTGACAACGCAGGAGCAGAATGTTGTCATCCTATAACAGGAAGTGCCTGAACACCGACCTCCATGGCGGGATCACCAGGGATTATCTCAGAACCACAGAGGATCCTTTCATACAGATTGTTCTACCACAGTTATTACTACACACAGTAATACATAGCACCACCCCCTTCCTCCAGGGGGGCCCCCTCTCCATCGCCCCTCTTATCTCTGGGTGCCCCTCCCCATCTATTCTCCTCCTCATCCCCACTCTCCCTGTGTCCCTCTCCATCTCTCCTCCTCCTCCTCTCTCCCGGAGCTCCTCTCCATCGCCCCTCCCCACCTCCTCTCCATCTATTCTCCTCCTCATCCCCACTCTCCCTCTCCATTACTCCTCCTCCTCTCTCCAGGGCCCCCTCTCCATCTCTGCTCCTACTCCCTCTCCCCCCCCCCCTGGAGCTCCTCTACATCTCCCCTCCTCACTCTGGGGCCCACTCTCCTCCCCCCTCCTCCTCATTCCCACTCTCCCCGTGTCCCTCTCCATCTCCCTTCCTCCTTTCCCTATGGGCCCCTTTCCATCTCTCCTCCTCCCCCCTCTCCATCTATTCTCATCCCCACTCTCCCCGTGTCTCTATCCATCTCTCCTCCCTTTCCAGGGGCCCCCCTCCATCTCTCCTCCTTCCCCCAGGGGCCCCCCTCCATCTCTCCTCCCCCCTCTCCCGGGACTCCTCTCCATCTCCCCTCCTCTCTCTGGGGGTCCCTCTCCTTCCCTTTTCCCCCTCTCTCTGGGGGCCCCTCTCCATCTCTCCTCCTCTCCCTATGGGCCCCTCCTTGTCTCTTTCCTCCTCTCCTATGGGCCCCTCTCCATCTCTTCTCCCCAGGGGCCCCTCTCCTCCTCCTCTCCATCCCTATTTTTCCTATGGGCCCCTCTCCATCTCTTCTCCTCCTCTCCCAAGGGTTCCTCTCCATCTCTCCTCTCTCTAGGGGCCTCTTTCTATCTCTCCTCCTCTCCCTAGGGGCCCCTCTCCATCTCTAGTGCCCCCTCTCCAACTCTCATCCTCCTCTCAATCTCTCCCTTAGGGGCCCCTCTCCATATCTTCTCCTACTCCCCCTAGGAGCCCCTCTCCATCTCTCCTCCTCTCCATCTCTCCTCATGGGCCCCTCTCCATCTCTCTTTTCCCTATGGGCCCCTCTCCATCTCTCCCTAGGGGCCCCTCTCCATATCTCCTCCTCCTCTCCCCAGGGGCCCCTCTCCATCTCTCCTCCTTCTCTACCCAGGGGCCCCTATCCATCTCTCCTTTCCCTATGATTCCATCTCTCCTCCTCTCCCCAGGGGCCCCTCTCCATCTCTCCTCCTCTCCCTGTGGGCATCTCTCCCTGGGGGCCCCTCTTCATCTCTCGACTCTCGTCCTCTCCCTAGGGGCCCTTCTCCCCTCTCTAGGGGCCCCTCTCCACCTCTCCCCTCTCCATCTCTCCTCCTCTCCCCAGGTTCCTCTCTTCGTTTCTCACTTCCGGTGTACATTGTCAGACGGTCCCTGGTGTCCCGGAAGCGGAAGTGTGTCCGTGCGGCCGAGTTGCGGTTCCCCCGCTCGGTGGTTCCGGTGTGGGAGGTTCCGGTGGTGTTGGTCGGTCGGTTGGTCGGGATGTCGGACTCGGAGAGCGATGATGAGAGGCCCTTCCCTCTGACCGGGTTCCTGTTCGGGAATATTAATGAGGACGGACAGCTGGAGGATGACTGCGTGCTGGACAAGGTGAGAGCTTCCGGTACCCCCCCCATATATACATCTCTCTCTCTGTGTATAATGTCCAGCGGGCGGATGTTTTCCTGGATGGGGACACTGGGGGAGGGGTCATAGTTTGTAAAAGGTGGTCTCACTCCTAGTGCTGCACTCTGTATTGTGATGATAAGGTAGGGTGACCAGACATCTCCAGTTTCAGAGGACAGTCCCCGGATTGAGGACACTGTCCCCGGACCAAGTCTGTCCCTGGTTTTGTCCCCAGATTGGATTTAATAGGGGGCAGGGGCAATTTCAAAGACAATGGGCTAGATTCACGTAGAATGGCGTAACTTTGTGCGGGCGTAACGTATCCTATTTACGTTACGCCTCCGCAACTTTTACAGGCAAGTGCCGTATTCTCAAAAAAAAGTTGCGGCGGCGTAGCGCAAATAGGCTGGCGTAAGCCCGCCTAATTCAAATTGTGAAGAGGTGGGCGTGTGTTATGTAAATCAGGCCTGACCCGACGTGATTGATGTTTTTCCCGAACGGCGCATGCGCCGTCCGTGGAATTTCCCAGTGTGCATTGCTCCAAAGTACGCCGCAAGGACGTCATTGGTTTCGACGTGAACGTAAATGACGTCCAGCCCCATTCACGGACGACGTAACTTTATCAAATTTCGACACGGGAACGACGGCCATACTTAACATTGGTACGCCGCACTTACGCCACCATATAGCAGGGGTAACTTTACGCCGGGAAAAGCCTAACGTAAACGGCGTAACTGTACTGCGTCGGCCGGGCGTACGTTCGTGAATTTGCGTATTTAGCTGATTAACATATTTTGCGTAAATCAGCGTACACGCCCCTAGCGGCCAGCGTAAATATGCATTTACGATCCGACGGCGTAAGAGACTTTCGCCTGTCGGATCTAATAGATATCTATGTGTAACTGATTCTAAGAATCAGGCGCATAGATACGACCAACCAGACTCAGAGTTACGACGGCGTATCTCCTCTGAGAATCTGGCCCAATCAGTGCAGAATTAAAATAAAAAAATATAAAATTACACACCCCCCCTCCACCGTGCCTACTAGCATAGGGGGGTTGTATTTTTCCCATTATATGTGGCCCTTTCTGATGATCATGTGCTGGTCGGAGTGGAGGGAATATTTCTTCAGTTTCGGGCGCATGCCCATTCAGCTCCGCCTTGGCTCCAATCCTGGCCAGCCACCTGCCTATCTCCTTGCCTTCCCTGGCGGAGTGATCTTCCTCCGCTCCCCACCCAGTAGTAGGCGGGGGCCCGAAGAGTAAGGCCTCGTACAGACGAGGGAACATGTCCGATGAAAACGGTCCGTTTTCATCGGACATGTCCGCTCGGAGATTTCGGTCTGATGGCTGTACACACCATCAAACCGAAATCCCTGCGGACAGAGAACGCGGTGACGTAGACGACACCAACGTTCTCTATCGCGCGAGTTCAATGCATCCACGCATGCGTCGAATCAATTCGACGCATTGCTTGGGATTTCGGTCCGCTGGTTAGACGTACTAACCAGCGGACATGTCCGACGGACAGCTTTCCAGCGGACATGTTTCTTAGCATGACATGTCCGGTGGTGTGTACGAGGCCTGAGACTTGAGAGGCTGTGAGGCGGGCGGCGACGGGCAGAGAATCGCTGATTCTTGCAATTACTAGTAAAGAAAAAATATGTCCCCAGATTTCATTTTAAAAATCTGGTCACCTTATGATAAGGGGTTTATGGGGGGAGTCATAATATGTGGTGTATTGGTAACAATGAGATCTGTATAGAAATCTCCTATCACCATGGAGATAATAAACAATGTATCCAGAGATGGGGACCCCCCTGTCCCATACTAGAGAGAGGGGACCCCCCTGTCCCATACTAGAGAGAGGGGACCCCCCTGTCCCATACTAGAGAGAGGGGACCCCCCTGTCCTATACTAGAGAGAGGGGACCCCCCTGTCCCATACTAGAGAGAGGGGACCTCCCTGTCCCATACTAGAGAGAGGGGACCCCCCTGTCCCATACTAGAGAGAGGGGACCCCTTGTCCCATACTAGAGAGAGGGGACCCCCCTGCCCCATACTAGAGAGAGGGGACCCCCCTGTCCCATACTAGAGAGAGGGGACCCCCCTGTCCCATACTAGAGAGAGGGGACCCCCCCTGTCCCATACTAGAGAGAGGGGACCCCCCTGTCCCATACTAGAGAGAGGGGACCCCCCTGTCCCATACTAGAGAGAGGGGACCCCCCTGTCCCATACTAGAGAGAGGGGACCCCCCTGTCCCATACTAGAGAGAGGGGACCCCCCCCTGTCCCATACTAGAGAGAGGGGACCCCCCTGTCCCATACTAGAGAGAGGGGACCCCCCTGTCCCATACTAGAGAGAGGGGACCCCCCTGTCCCATACTAGAGAGAGGGGACGCCCCCGTCCCATACTAGAGAGAGGGGACCCCCCCCCGTCCCATACTAGAGAGAGGGGACCCCCCTGTCCCATACTAGAGAGAGGGGACCCCCCTGTCCCATACTAGAGAGAGGGGACCCCCCTGTCCCATACTAGAGAGAGGGGACCCCCCTGTCCCATACTAGAGAGAGGGGACCCCCCTGTCCCATACTAGAGAGAGGGGACCCCCCTGTCCCATACTAGAGAGATGGGACCCCCCCTGTCCCATACTAGAGATGGGGACCCCCCTGTCCCATACTAGAGAGAGGGGACCCCCCTGTCCCATACTAGAGAGAGGGGACCCCCCTGTCCCATACTAGAGAGAGGGGACCCCCCTGTCCCATACTAGAGAGAGGGGACCCCCCCTGTCCCATACTAGAGAGAGGGGACCTCCCTGTCCCATACTAGAGAGAGGGGACCCCCCTGTCCCATACTAGAGAGAGGGGACCTCCCTGTCCCATACTAGAGAGAGGGGACCCCCCCCTGTCCCATACTAGAGAGAGGGGACCCCCCCTGTCCCATACTAGAGAGAGGGGACCCCCCCTGTCCCATACTAGAGAGAGGGGACCCCCCCTGTCCCATACTAGAGAGAGGGGACCCCCCTGTCCCATACTAGAGAGAGGGGACCCCCCTGTCCCATACTAGAGAGAGGGGACCCCCCTGTCCCATACTAGAGAGAGGGGACGCCCCCGTCCCATACTAGAGAGAGGGGACCCCCCCTGTCCCATACTAGAGAGAGGGGACCCCCCTGTCCTATACTAGAGAGAGGGGACCCCCCATACTAGAGAGAGGGGACCCCCCCTGTCCCATACTAGAGAGAGGGCACCCCCCTGTCCCATACTAGAGAGAGGGGACCCCCCATACTAGAGAGAGGGCACCCCCCTGTCCCATACTAGAGAGAGGGGACCCCCCTGTCCCATACTAGAGAGAGGGGACCCCCCTGTCCCATACTAGAGAGAGGGGACCCCCCCTGTCCCATACTAGAGAGAGGGGACCTCCCTGTCCCATACTAGAGAGAGGGGACCCCCCTGTCCCATACTAGAGAGAGGGGACCTCCCTGTCCCATACTAGAGAGAGGGGACCCCCCCTGTCCCATACTAGAGAGAGGGGACCCCCCCTGTCCCATACTAGAGAGAGGGGACCCCCCCTGTCCCATACTAGAGAGAGGGGACCCCCCTGTCCCATACTAGAGAGAGGGGACCCCCTGTCCTATACTAGAGAGAGGGGACTCCCCTGTCCAATACTAGAGAGAGGGGACCCCCCTGTCCAATACTAGAGAGAGGGGACCCCCCTGTCCCATACTAGAGAGAGGGGACCCTCCTGTCCCATACTAGAGAGGGGACCCCCCTGTCCCATACTAGAGAGAGGGGACCCTCCTGTCCCATACTAGAGAGAGGGCACCCCCCTGTCCCATACTAGAGAGAGGGGACCCTCCTGTCCCATACTAGAGAGGGGACCCCCCTGTCCCATACTAGAGAGAGGGGACCCTCCTGTCCCATACTAGAGAGAGGGCACCCCCCTGTCCCATACTAGAGAGAGGGGACCCCCCTGTCCCATACTAGAGAGAGGGGACCCCCCTGTCCCATACTAGAGAGAGGGGACCCCCCTGTCCCATACTAGAGAGAGGGGACCCCCCTGTCCCATACTAGAGAGAGGGGACCCCCCTGTCCCATACTAGAGAGAGGGGACCCCCCCGCCCCATACTAGAGAGAGGGGACCCCCCTGTCCCATACTAGAGAGAGGGGACCCCCCTGTCCCATACTAGAGAGAGGGGACCCCCCTGTCCCATACTAGAGAGGGGACCCCCCCTGTCCCATACTAGAGAGAGGGGACCCTCCTGTCCCATACTAGAGAGAGGGGACCCCCCTGTCCCATACTAGAGAGAGGGGACCCCCCTGTCCCATACTAGAGAGAGGGGACCCCCCTGTCCCATACTAGAGAGAGGGGACCCCCCTGTCCCATACTAGAGAGAGGGGACCCCCCTGTCCCATACTAGAGAGAGGGGACCCCCCTGTCCCATACTAGAGAGAGGGGACCCCCCTGTCCCATACTAGAGAGGGGACCCCCCTGTCCCATACTAGAGAGAGGGGACCCTCCTGTCCCATACTAGAGAGAGGGCACCCCCCTGTCCCATACTAGAGAGAGGGGACCTCCCCTGTCCCATACTAGAGAGAGGGGACCCCCCATACTAGAGAGAGGGCACCCCCCTGTCCCATACTAGAGAGAGGGGACCCCCCTGTCCCATACTAGAGAGAGGGGACCCCCCATACTAGAGAGAGGGCACCCCCCTGTCCCATACTAGAGAGAGGGGACCTCCCTGTCCCATACTAGAGAGAGGGGACCCCCCTGTCCTATACTAGAGAGACGGGACCCCCCTGTCCCATACTAGAGAGAGGGGACCCCCCGTCCCATACTAGAGAGAGGGGACCCCCCTGTCCCATACTAGAGAGAGGGGACCCCCCTGTCCTATACTAGAGAGAGGGGACCCCTCTGTCCTATACTAGAGAGAGGGGACCCCCCTGTCCCATACTAGAGAGAGGGGACCCCCCCTGTCCCATACTAGAGAGAGGGGACCCCCCCTGTCCCATACTAGAGAGAGGGGACCCCCCCCTGTCCCATACTAGAGAGAGGGGACCCCCCCTGTCCCATACTAGAGAGAGGGGCCCCCCCCCCCCGTCCCATACTAGAGAGGGGGCCCCCCCTGTCCCATACTAGAGAGGGGACCCCCCTGTCCCATACTAGAGAGAGGGGACCCCCCTGTCCCATACTAGAGAGAGGGCACCCCCCTGTCCCATACTAGAGAGAGGGGACCTCCCCTGTCCCATACTAGAGAGAGGGGACCCCCCTGTCCCATACTAGAGAGGGGACCCCCCTGTCCCATACTAGAGAGAGGGGACCTCCCCTGTCCCATACTAGAGAGAGGGGACCCCCCATACTAGAGAGAGGGCACCCCCCTGTCCCATACTAGAGAGAGGGGACCCCCCATACTAGAGAGAGGGGACGCCCCTGTCCCATACTAGAGAGAGGGGACGCCCCATACTAGAGAGAGGGGACCCCCCATACTAGAGAGAAGGGACGCCCCATACTAGAGAGAGGGGACCCCCCATACTAGAGAGAGGGGACCCCCCATACTAGAGAGAGGGCACCCCCCTGTCCCATACTAGAGAGAGGGCACCCCCCTGTCCCATACTAGAGAGAGGGGACCTCCCCTGTCCCATACTAGAGAGAGGGGACCCCCCTGTCCCATACTAGAGAGGGGACCCCCCTGTCCCATACTAGAGAGAGGGCACCCCCCTGTCCCATACTAGAGAGAGGGGACCCCCCTGTCCCATACTAGAGAGAGGGGACCCCCCATACTAGAGAGAGGGCACCCCCCTGTCCCATACTAGAGAGAGGGTACCTCCCTGTCCCATACTAGAGAGAGGGGACCCCCCCTGTCCCATACTAGAGAGAGGGGACCCCCCCTGTCCCATACTAGAGAGAGGGGACCCCCCCTGTCCCATACTAGAGAGAGGGCACCCCCCTGTCCCATACTAGAGAGAGGGGACCCCCCTGTCCCATACTAGAGAGAGGGCACCCCCCTGTCCCATACTAGAGAGAGAAGGGACCCCCCTGTCCCATACTAGAGAGAGGGGGCCCCCCCTGCCCCATACTAGAGAGAGGGCCCCCCCCCTGCCCCATACTAGAGAGAGGGGGCCTCCCCTGTCCCATACTAGAGAGAGGGCCCCCCCCCCCCTGCCCCATACTAGAGAGAGGGGGCCTCCCTGCCCCATACTAGAGAGAGGGGACCCCCCCTGTCCCATACTAGAGAGAGGGGACCCCCCCTGTCCCATACTAGAGAGAGGGCACCCCCCTGTCCCATACTAGAGAGAGGGGACCCCCCTGTCCCATACTAGAGAGAGGGCACCCCCCTGTCCCATACTAGAGAGAGAAGGGACCCCCCTGTCCCATACTAGAGAGAGGGGGCCCCCCCTGCCCCATACTAGAGAGAGGGCCCCCCCCCTGCCCCATACTAGAGAGAGGGGGCCTCCCCTGTCCCATACTAGAGAGAGGGCCCCCCCCCCCTGCCCCATACTAGAGAGAGGGGGCCTCCCTGCCCCATACTAGAGAGAGGGGACCCCCCTGTCCCATACTAGAGAGAGGGGACCCCCCTGTCCCATACTAGAGAGAGGGGACCCCCCCTGTCCCATACTAGAGAGAGGGGACCCCCCCGTCCCATACTTTGTTTTCGGCGTAGAGTATGCAAATTACCTAGTTACAACGATTCACGAACGTACGTGCGCCCGGCGGTAGTTTTTTACGTCGTTTGCGTAAGGCTTTTTCCGTTAACGTTGCTCCTGCTTCTATGAGGCGCACTTAATGTTAAGTATGGACGTCGTTCCCGCTTTGAATTTTGAATTTTTTACGTCGTTTGCGTAAGTCGTTCGCGAATAGGGCTGGATGTCATTTACGTTCACGTCGAAAGCAATGACGATTTGCGTCGGAATTTCGAGCATGCGCACTGGGATTTTTTCACGAACGGCGCATGGGGTCAACCTAATTTCAATAAAACACGCCCCCCTCAACATCATTTGAATGACGCGCGCTTACGCCGGCCTCATTTACGCTACGCCGCCGTAAGTTAAGAGGCAAGTGCTTTGTGAATACAGCACTTGCCTCTTAAACTTACGGCGGCGCAGCGTAAATACGATACGCTGCGCCGCCGTAAGAAGGGGCGCAGCTACGTGAATCTGGCCCAAAGTGTCATTTCTTCAGTGTTGTCACATGAAAAGATACAAGAAATGTGACTAAGGGGTGTACTTACTTTTGTCAGACACTGAATGCACCTTCTGCCTTTAGCCCCGAGGTCACTCTAGGATGTATATGTGTACTATGGATGGATGTACTCTGTACAGTGGGTAGGTACACAGTGGGGATGGAAAGTTTGGGCACCCCAGGTAAAAATTTGTATTAAAGTGGAGTTCCACCCATAAATATAACATTATATCAGTAGTTTTAAAAAAATGTCATTAGTCCTTTACAGATTTTTTTTTTTTTTTTTTAGATGCCTTCAAAGTGTTGTTGCTAGGCAGAATAGTTAATCTTCCCACTTCCTGCACCTAGGTGCTTAATGCTTCCTAACCTACACCGCACAGACTCCTGGGAATGTAGTGGGTGTAACTTTCCAGGAGTCTGTGCACTCCCCAGTCTCAAAGAATCATGTGACTTGGACAGCACAGGTGCTGAAACCTGATCTGACACTGCTTGTGCAGCACTGAGCATGTGCGAGATCTGCAAGGCTGAAATCCAGGAAGTTATACAGTCTGGCTTCATGATGCCCACACTTAAGATGGCCCCAGTCAATTTCTATTTTATAAAGTGTCTAAATGCTGTAACAACCTAACAAAATGGACCTTAGTTTACAGACTAACTTTACTAGAATACATTAAGCTTGTGTATTACAGGGGTATTTATATTTAAATATGAAATTGTGGCCGGAACTCCGCTTTAATGTGCATAACGAAGCCGAGGAAAGATGGAAAAATCTCCAAAAGGCATCAAATTACAGATCAGACATTCTTATATGTCAGAAAAAGTTACATTTTATTTCCATCATTTACACTTTCTAAATTACAGAAAACAAAAAATATGGCGTGTGGAAAAGTTTGGGCACCCTGCAGTGTTAATATCTTGTACTGCCCCCTTTGGCAAGTATCACGGCTTGTAAACGCTTTTTGTAGCCGGCCAAGAGTCTTTCAGTTCTTGTTTGAGGGATCTTTCCCATTCTTCCTTACACAAGTCTCCCAGTTCTCTGAGACCTCTGGGCTGTCTGTCACGCACGGCTCTTTTAAGGTCTATCCATAGATTTTCAATGATGTTGAGGTCAGGAGATTGTGAAGGCCATGGCAAAACCTTCAGTTTACGCCTCTTGATGTAATCCCTCCCCCGTGCATTTTGAGGCGTGTTTAGGATCATTATCCATTTGTAGAAGCCATCCTCTCTTTAACTTCAGCTTTTTCACAGATGGCATCAAGTTACCATCCAAAATTTGCTGAAATGTTATTGAATCCATTTTTCCTTCTACTCGTGAAATGTTCCCTGTGCCACTGGCTGCAATACAACCCCAAAGCATGATTGATCCACCCCCATGCTTCACAGTTGGACAGAGGTTCTTTTCCCTGTGCCACTGACTGCAATACAACCCAAAAGCATGATTGATCCACCCCCATGCTTCACAGTTGGACAGAGGTTCTTTTCATTCAATTCTGCGCCCTTTCTTCTCCAAACGTACCTTTGCTCATTACGGCCAAAAAGTTCTATTTTATCCTCATCGGTCCACAGAACTTGTTTCCACAATGCGTCAGGCTTGTCTATATGCTCATTTGCAAAGTTCAAACTCTGATTTTTGTGGTGAGGACGTAGACGAGGTTTTCTTCTGATGACTCTTCCATGAAGACCATGGGGGCAGATCCTCGTACAGCGGCGCATTTATTCGCCAGGCGTAGCGTATCTAAGATACACTACGCCACCGTAACTTACTTTTTTTTTTTCAAATCCAGAAAGATTCCACGCCGTAAGTTACGGCGGTGTAGTGTATCTTTGCCGGCGTAATGGCGCCTAATTCAAATGGCTGTGATGGCGGCGTGTTTTATGTAAATACGTCGTGACCCGACGTAAACAATGTTTTTAACTGCGCATGCGCCGTCCCTGGGGGTATCCCAGTGCGCATGCTCAGAATTTAACCGGAACAAGCCAATGCTTACGACGGTGACGTCATTCTACGCAAATTTTAAAATGGGGGATGTGGTGGCGCTTGCAACTAAAATCACTAAAATAATGTATAAAATAAATTGTATAAGAGATACAACAAAATAGACTCCGCCTCCTGGCAATGATTAAAAGCGTATCACTCTAAACCGGAATACCATCCAACAAAAATATCCATAAAGTGGAGGATATTGAGAGTGAGAAAATAATGAAATAAGTGTGACCAATGTGCCACTGACAGCACAATAGTCTAAATTGAATAGCAAACTTCAATCTGTGCATACAACATTTCCTTCAAATATAATTATGATAGTCTAAACAGTGCTTCATCCACAAATCGTGCAATGTGCAACTATGCAAATAAATAAATAAATATCCAGTGACCGACTGTCCACAAAATATTGCAAATAAATAAATGTGAATTAATCCGATGATAAAAAACAATCCAAAAAGTGCTAAAAGTGAAAAATATATATATATAAGGTCCACACAGGGATCCCTAGAAACAGTGTAAAAAAAGGTCCCAATAAAACTATAAAATTAGAAATCAATGTCCAGTGCAAAAATCGTGCAAAAGTGAAAAATAAAAATCCAGTGGCTAATAAATATAATGAGTTTCTAAAGTGCATCTGTGCTCAGGTTTGCTGTAACATGCAGAGTAATGTGATTGCAGTCAGCCCGATTCTCCACGGTGACCAGGAATATAAGTGCTAGCCCCTTACCTCAGGGAGGCTAATAAATAGCCTATAGGAATATTTCCCAAAGATATCTCCCACAATCAACCGATCGATCCACTCCAATGTATTCACAGGCTCAGCGCGATGATTCTCAAAATAAAGCACAGGAATGCCTCCATAGTGTATGATTACAAACAATATTTTAATGAAAAAAGTAGTAACTTACAAGCAGTGCTGTAAGAACAGCATGTACAACGGCGTGTGTGTAATCCTGTGTCTCCCGCTCTGCGGCCGCAAGCGGGTGACGTCACCAACAGCCCTCCAACGTCCTCACGCGTATCGCGACAGCCGACGTCGCTTAATCATAGGATGGCTACGCAAATTCCTATTCGCGAACGACTTACGCAAACGACGTAAAAAATTCAAAATTGTATGCGGCAACAACGGCCATACTTAACATTGAGTACGCCTCATAACAGCAGCTTTAACTATACGCCGGAAAAAGCCGAACGCAAACGACGTAAAAAAATGCGCCGGACGTACGTTCGTTCATGGATCGCTGTAAATAGCTAATTTGCATACTCAACGCGGATTTCGAGGGAAACGCCACCTAGCGGCCGCCGAAAAATTGCATCTAAGATTCGACGGCGTACTAAGACGTACGCCTGTCGGATCAATCCCAGATGCAGTAGTATCTTGTTTAGTGGATACAAAACAAAGATACGACGCGGGAAATTTAAAATTACGCCGGCGTAATACTTTTGTGGATCTGCCCCCATATTTGTACAAGTATCTCTTTATAGTGGAATAGTGTACCACAACTCCAGTGTGTGCCAGATCTTTCTGGAGGGATCGTGCCGTCACACGTGGGGTTTGCTTTTCTCACAATCCTGCGAGCCGTTCTGTCTGATATTTTTCTTGCTCTTCCAGATCTTGCTTTAACTTCCACTGTTCCTGATGACTGCCATTTCTTAATTACATTCCGAGGAACAGAGGATATTGACATCTGAAAACGCTTTGCTATCTTCTTATAGCTTCTCCAGCTTTGTGAGCGACAACTATTTTCACTTTCAGTTTTCTAGACAACTGCTTAGAAGAACCCATGGTGCTGATTGTTGGGGGAGGGTCAGAGGAGTCTTTGAGATTGACATCACCTGGTCTTCCCAGACGATGATTGAGAACAATCCATGACACCGGCAGCTCTCAGCTTTGCAAAGGGGGCGGTGCATGCTAGAAATTCTGCAGGGTGCCCAAACTTTTGCACACGCCATTTTTTTAGTTTTCTGTCATTTTGAAAGTGTAAATGATGGAAATAAAATGTAACTTTTTCTGACATATTATTAGAGGTCGACCAATACAGGTTTTTCTCTGGCCGATGCCGATATTTAGAAATCTGGGTGGCCGAAATATATGATGCCAATTTTTGCAGCCAATATTTTAGGCCGATTTTAATTTTTTAATTTTTTTGGTGGCACTGGATGGCACTAATTGGCACTGGAAGATGGCACTAGCGGAAGTCACTTATTGGCACTGGCAGGTTGCACTGGATGGCACTGAAAGATGGTACTAGCAGATGGCACTGATTGGCAGGTGGCACTAATTGACACTGGCCGGTGGCACTGATTGGCAGATGGCACTGGCATGTGGCACTAACAGGTGACACAGGCAAGTGGCACTGGTTGGCACTGACTGGCAGGTGGCACTGGTGCAAAAAAAAATGGTGTCACCCCCCTCAGTACAGACCCCCTCTCCCTCCAGTATAGACACCCCACCCCCCGCTACAGACACCAGAGAGCGGTGTGTCCCACGAGCGCGGGCCCCTCCTCCTCTGTGGGCGTAAACAGAGAGGAAGGCCGCCGCGCTGGGTGTACCAAGATGGCCGCGGCTCCGGAGCTAGGCCGAAGCCGCGGTGTTTCCTGATGCTGTGACCGCGGCGGCAAACCGCGGATTGCCGCCATGGTCACAGCATCAGGAAAGGCCACGGCTTCGGCCTAGCTCGGGATCCGTGGCGCCACTAGCGGCCATGTAAAATATCGGCCTAATTTGGATAAAAATCGGCCGATATATCGGTTGACCTCCACATATTATAAGAATGTCTGATCTGTAATTTGATGCCTTTTGGAGATTTTTCCATCTTTCCTCGGCTTCGTTATGCACATTAATACACATTTTTACCTGGGGTGTCCAAACTTTCCATCCCCACTGTATACACACACAGTGGGTAGGTATGTACACACAGTGGGTAGGTATGTACACACAGTGGGTAGGTATGTACACACAGAAGATAGGTATGTATACAGTAGGTAGGTATGTATCTCCCTTATACTCACCCCCACGTTCTTTCCTCTCTCAGGAGTCGAAGAAGCACCTGGCGGGGTTGGGGACGCTGGGCCTGGGCAGTCTGATCACAGAGCTCACCTCCAGTGTAGATGACGCTGCGGAGACAGACGGGGACAGCCTGGATGATGATGGTAAGGAAGACGCCCCTTCTGTACTGACCCCTCCCCCTTTGTATGTATGTATGACGGGGAGGTGGGAGGAGATAGATGTATGACGGGTAGGTGGGCGGGGATAGTTGTATGACGGGGAGGTGGGCGGGGATAGATGTATGACGGGTAGGTGGGAGGGGATAGTTGTATGACGGGGAGGAGATAGATGTATGACGGGTAGGTGGGCGGGGATAGATGTATGATGGGTAGGTGGGAGGAGATAGATGTATGACGGGTAGGTGGGAGGAGATAGATGTATGACGGGTAGGTGGGAGGAGATAGATGTATGACGGGTAGGTGGGAGGAGATAGATGTATGAAGGATAGGTGGGCAGGATCGATGTATGACGGGTAGGTGGGAGGAGATAGATGTATGACGGGTAGGTGGGCGGGGATAGTTGTATGACAGGGAGGAGATAGATGTATGACGGGTAGGTGGGAGGAGATAGATGTATGACGGATAGGTGGGCGGGATCGATGTATGACGGGTAGGTGGGCGGGGATAGTTGTATGACGGGTAGGTGGGAGGAGATAGATGTATGATGGGTAGGTGGGCGGGGATAGATGTATGACGGGAAGGTGGGTGGGGATGTATGACGGGTAGGTGGGCGGGGATGTATGATGGGTAGGTGGGCGGGGATGTATGACGGGTAGGTGGGCGGGGATGTATGACGGGTAGGTGGGTGGGGATGTATGACGGGTAGGTGGGCGGGGATGTATGATGGGCGGGGATCGATGTATGACGGGTAGGTGGGCGGGGATGTATGACGGGTAGGTGGGCGGGGATGTATGACGGATAGGTGGGCGGGGAAGTATGACGGGCGGGGATCGATGTATGACGGGTAGGTGGGCGGGGATGTATGACGGGTAGGTGGGCGGGGATAGATGTATGACGGGTAGGTGGGCGGGGATGTATGACGGGTAGGTGGGCGGGGATAGATGTATGACGGGTAGGTGGGCGGGGATGTATGACGGGTAGGTGGGCGGGGATGTATGAAGGGTAGGTGGGCGGGTCCCAGTGATTGTCTCTGTCTTTGTAGGATGGGTGAAGAGCACGGATGACGCCATTGATTACTCGGACATCACTGAGGTGGCTGAAGATGAGTCCCGCCGGTACAGACAGGCCATGGGAAGCCTCACCCTCTCCCGGAGATCAGGTAAGTGGTCGCCATGGCGGCGGCCGCGGCAAAGTGATTGTTTTTATCTTTAGCCCAATTCCAGACTTGGTTATAGGAACTTCTTCTTCTCTTTCCTGAAATCTTATCTTTTCCTTTTTTGGGGGGCAAGGCAAACCATGTACCCACAGCCACCCCCCCTCCCCCAGTCGGTTGGGTCACCTGCACCCCCCAGCCGATCGGTTACCAGACCCTCACTTATCCCATCTCTGGGGCAGGCAGTGCTGCCCTCTCTAGGGGCAAGACTTGGGTGGGTGTAACAAGATGTCCGCTTCCGCCTTCTCACTGTAGGCTTACTGCAGGCAAATGCGGGGTGTACCAAGATGGCCGCTACCGCTTTCTCACCGTAGGCTTACTGCGTTGTGTCAGATATGGCGACCCGTCAGAATTGGTAACAGAAGTGACGTTTCGTCGCCGCCATTTTGCTACACCCCGCACTCCTCCATAGTAAGGATACAGTGAGAAGGGGGGAGCGGACATCTTGGTACACCCCGCACTCCTCCATAGTAAGGATACAGTGAGAAGGGGAGAGCGGACATCTTGGTACACCCCGCACTCCTCCATAGTAAGGATACAGTGAGAAGGGGGAGAGCGGACATCTTGGTACACCCCACACTCCTCCATAGTAAGGATACAGTGAGAAGGGGAAGCGGACATCTTGGTACACCCCGCACTCCTCCATAGTAAGGATAGCCTGAGAAGGGGGAGAGCGGACATCTTGGTACACCCCGCACTCCTCCATAGTAAGGATACAGTGAGAAGGGGAAAGCGGACATCTTGGTACACCCCGCACTCCTCCATAGTAAGGATAGAGTGAGAAGGGGGAGAGCGGACATCTTGGTACACCCCGCACTCCTCCATAGTAAGGATACAGTGAGAAGGGGGAGAGCGGACATCTTGGTGCACCCCGCACTCCTCCATAGTAAGGATACAGTGAGAAGGGGAGAGCGGACATCTTGGTACACCCCGCACTCCTCCATAGTAAGGATACAGTGAGAAGGGGGGAGCGGACATCTTGGTGCACCCCGCACTCCTCCATAGTAAGGATACAGTGAGAAGGGGGAAAGCGGACATCTTGGTACACTCCGCACTCCTCCATAGTAAGGATACAGTGAGAAGGGGGAGAGCGGACATCTTGGTACACCTCGCACTCCTCCATAGTAAGGATACACTGAGAAGGGGGAGAGCGGACATCTTGGTACACCCCGCACTCCTCCATAGTAAGGATACAGGGAGAAGGGGGGAAGCGGACATCTTGGTACACCCCGCACTCCTCCATAGTAAGGATACACTGAGGAGGGGAAAGCGGACATCTTGCTACACCCGACACTCCTCTATAGTAAGGATACACTGAGAAGGGGGAAGCGGACATCTTGGTACACCCCGCACTCCTCCATAGTAAGGATACACTGAGAAGGGGGAGAGCGGACATCTTGGTACACCCCGCACTCCTCCATAGTAAGGATACAGTGAGAAGGGGGGAAGCGGACATCTTGTTACACCCGGCACTCCTCCATAGTAAGGATACAGAGAGAAGGGGGAGAGCGGACATCTTGGTACACCCCGCACTCCTCCATAGTAACCATACAGTGAGAAGGGGGAGAGCGGACATCTTGGTACACCCCGCACTCCTCCATAGTAAGGATACTCTGAGAAGGGAGAGAGCGGACATCTTGGTACACCCCGCACTCCTCCATAGTAAGGATACAGTGAGAGGGGGAGAGCGGACATCTTGGTACACCCCGCACTCCTCCATAGTAAGGATACAGTGAGAGGGGGAGAGCGGACATCTTGGTACACCCCGCACTCCTCCATAGTAAGGATACACTGAGAAGGGGGAGAGCGGACATCTTGTTATACCCCGCACTCCTCCATAGTAAGGATACAGTGAGAAGGGGAAGCGGACATCTTGGTACACCCCGCACTCCTCCATAGTAAGGATACAGTGAGAAGGGGGGAGAGCGGACATCTTGGTACACCCCGCACTCCTCCATAGTAAGGATACAGTGAGAAGGGGGAGAGCGGACATCTTGGTACACCCCGCACTCCTCCATAGTAAGGATACAGTGAGAAGGGGGAGAGCGGACATCTTGGTACACCCCGCACTCCTCCATAGTAAGGATACAGTGAGAAGGGGGAGAGCGGACATCTTGGTACACCCCGCACTCCTCCATAGTAAGGATACAGTGAGAAGGGGGGAGCGGACATCTTGGTACACCCCGCACCCCTCCATAGTAAGGATACAGTGAGAAGGGGGAGAGCGGACATCTTGGTACACCCCGCACCCCTCCATAGTAAGGATACAGTGAGAAGGGGGAGAGCGGACATCTTGGTACACCCCGCACTCCTCCATAGTAAGGATACAGTGAGAAGGGGGAGAGCGGACATCTTGGTACACCCCGCACTCCTCCATAGTAAGGATACAGTGAGAAGGGGGAGAGCGGACATCTTGGTACACCCCGCACTCCTCCATAGTAAGGATACAGTGAGAAGGGGGAGAGCGGACATCTTGGTACACCTCGCACTCCTCCATAGTAAAGATACTCTGAGAAGGGGAGAGCGGACATCTTGGTACACCCCACACTCCTCCATAGTAAGGATACAGTGAGAAGGGGAGAGCGGACATCTTGGTACACCCCGCACTCCTCCATAGTAAGTATACAGTGAGAAGGGGAGAGCGGACATCTTGGTACACCCCACACTCCTCCATAGTAAGGATACACTGAGAAGGGGGAAAGCAGACATCTTGGTACACCCCGCACTCCTCCATAGTAAGGATACAGTGAGAAGGGGAGAGCGGACATCTTGGTACACCCCGCACTCCTCCATAGTAAGGATACTCTGAGAAGGGGAGAGCGGACATCTTGGTACACCCCACACTCCTCCATAGTAAGGATACAGAGAAGGGAAAGCGGACATCTTGCTACACCCGGCACTCCTCCATAGTAAGGATACAGAGAGAAGGGGAGAGCGGACATCTTGGTACACCCCGCACTCCTCCATAGTAAGGATACTCTGAGAAGGGGAGAGCGGACATCTTGGTACACCCCACACTCCTCCATAGTAAGGATACAGAGAAGGGAAAGCGGACATCTTGGTACACCCCGCACTCCTCCATAGTAAGGATACAGAGAGAAGGGGAGAGCGGACATCTTGGTACACCCCGCACTCCTCCATAGTAAGGATACTCTGAGAAGGGGAGAGCGGACATCTTGGTACACCCACCGGAGTTTTCCATTTTACAATTATTTTTAACAGTAAAGTGAGTTTATATTCGGAAATACAAAACTGATGCGCAGGTAAAGCGCTCCCCGCTAGTTACGTGCGGCCACCACTTCCCCCCTTCCATCACGTCGGGTTTGCGGCCCACAAAGCAGGAGGAGGAACTTCTGTTTCCCCCTCCCATCTGTGACCACTGAAGATGGAAGCTATGAGGATTTCATCACTTCCAGGTTCAGTTCTACATTGACCTGGCTGGGACCAACCAGGCAAGCAGCCAATCGGACCGATCACTTGCCTTGGAGGGGTCAGGGGTCTAATAAACCCCAGTTCTCTCCATAAAGAGTAACTGTCACTGCCCAAGGTATCACAAGAGATGATGGATATCACTTGAGGTGGGGGCAGGGGTCAGGATCAGGTGTTGGGTCAAGGGGCAGAGTCAGGAGGCCCCCGTCAGGTAGGCTGTGGGGGCCCCCCTGTCAGGTAGGCTGTGGGGGCCCCCCTGTCAGGTAGGCTGTGGGAGCCCCCCTGTCAGGTAGGCAGTTGGGGGGGGGGCCCGTCAGGTAGGCTGTGGGGGGTGCCCCCTGTCAGGTAGGCAGTTGGGGGTGCCCCCTGTCAGGTAGGCAGTTGGGGGGGCCCCCTGTCAGGTAGGCAGTTGGGGGGGGCCCCCCGTCAGGTAGGCTATGGGGGGCCCCCTGTCAGGTAGGCTGTGGGGGGGGGGGCCCTGTCAGGTAGGCAGTTGGGGGGGGCCCGTCAGGTAGGCTGTGGGGGGCTCCCTGTCAGGTAGGCTGTGGGGGGCTCCCTGTCGGGTAGGCTGTGGGGGGCCCCCTGTCGGGTAGGCTGTGGGGGGCCCCCTGTCGGGTAGGCTGTGGGGGGGCCCCCTGTCAGGTAGGCAGTTGGGGGGCCCCCTGTCAGGTAGGCTATGGGGGGCCCCCTGTCAGGTAGGCTGTGGGGGGGCTCCCCTGTCAGGTAGGCAGTTGGGGGGCCCCCTGTCAGGTAGGCTATGGGGGGCCCCCTGTCAGGTAGGCTATGGGGGGCCCCCTGTCAGGTAGGCTATGGGGGGCCCCCTGTCAGGTAGGCTATGGGGGGCCCCCTGTCAGGTAGACTGTGGGGTCCCCTGTAAGGTAGGCAGTTGGGGGACCCATGATTTCTAACAGGAGACTGACAGACATGTCCAGGGCCACTAACACAGTCATACCTCGGTAGAGAAGGAAGTCATGTGACCACACACATAGTTCTTGTTGGATACATTGTTGTCACACAGAGTGATTTGTATCTTCCTTTTCCTCTGTAGATGATGATGACGATGATTACGATGCGGATTGTGAAGACATCGATTCCAAGCTCATGCCGCCTCCCCCACCTCCCCCGGTGTCCAGTAAAAAGGATGAAGAGAAAGGACCGTCATCCACAGGTAAGAGAACGGTGGGCGGCCATTGCTGACCCTCTCCTGAATATTCTGTTTGGCTGGTATACTGGAGACACATGGGGGGGTGGGTGGCCATTGCTGACCCTCTCCTAAATATTCTGTTTGGCTGGTATACTGGAGACACATGGGGGGGGGGCGTGGCCATTACTGACCCTCTCCTGAATATTCTGTTTGGCTGCTATACTGGAGACACATGGGGGGGGGGGGGCATTGCTGACCCTCTCCTGAATATTCTGTTTGGCTGGTATACTGGAGACACGTGGGGGGGGGGGGGGCATCCATTGCTGACCCTCTCCTAAATATTCTGTTTGGCTGGTATACTGGAGACACATGGGGGGGGGGGGGGGCGGGTGATCATTGCTGACCCTCTCCTGAATATTCTGTTTGGCTGGTATACTGGAGACACATGGGGGGGGGGGCATTGCTGACCCTCTCCTGAATATTCTGTTTGGCTGGTATACTGGAGACACATGGGGGGGGGGGGGGGCATTGCTGACCCTGTCCTAAATTTTCTATGTGTTTGGCTGGTATACTGGAGACACATGGGGGGGGGGGCGTGGCCATTACTGACCCTCTCCTGAATATTCTGTTTGGCTGGTATACTGGAGACACATGGGGGGGGGGGCGGCCATTGCTGACCCTTTCCTGAATATTCTGTTTGGCTGGTATACTGGAGACACATGGGGGGGGGGCATTGCTGACCCTCTCCTGAATATTCTGTTTGGTTGGTATACTGGAGACACGTGGGGGGGGGGGCATCCATTGCTGACCCTCTCCTGAATATTCTGTTTGGCTGGTATACTGGAGACACATGGGGGGGTGGGTGGCCATTGCTGACCCTCTCCTAAATATTCTGTTTGGCTGGTATACTGGGGGGCCATTGCTGACCCTCTCCTAAATATTCTGTTTGGCTGGTATACTGGAGACACATGGGGGGGGGGGGGCATTGCTGACCCTCTCCTAAATATACTGTTTGGCTGGTATACTGGAGACACATGGGGGGTGATCATTGCTGACCCTCTCCTGAATATTCTGTTTGGCTGGTATACTGGAGACACATGGGGGGGGGGGGGCATTGCTGACCCTCTCCTAAATATACTGTTTGGCTGGTATACTGGAGACACATGGGGGGGGGGGCATTGCTGACCCTCTTCTGAATACCCCAGTTGTCTGGTTAGAGACACATGGGGGGGGGGGGCATTGCTGACCGTCTTCTGAATACCCCAGTTGTCTGGTTAGGGACACATAGGGGGGGGGGGCATTCCTGACTCCCTTCTGAATATTCCTGTTGTCTGGCTGGTACTCTAGAGACACCCATGAGATGGGGGATGGGATGAGGCCATTGCTGACTCCTAGGGGCCAGCACACTGATAATTCAGGGTCAGTAAGGGCCATGCGTGTCAGTAGAGGGGTTGGTGCTAATCCCGCTGCTGATGAACACTTACCTACTTCATTCTTCCATACACTTTGTATTCCGTACATTGTTTTCCATCTCCAAGCCCAGATGAAGGGGGTGGTCTCTGGTGTCTGGTCACCAAAACGCGTTGCCCCAAGTCTTGGGGTTGGAATGAATCTGGATGGCGGCTCCATGGTGTGACACCTCTCCCCCCTCCTTGTGTACATGTGATGAGCATCTTTCTCCTGTAGGGGGCGCTGTATAACCCCTCCTGTGAATGATTGATATACTTGTGACCTTTTCTTTCAGCCCCTGAAGACGGAGATGGAATTATCTTGCCGTCAATCATCGCCCCGTCTTCGGCCAATGTAGACAAAGTGGACTTCAGCAGTTCTTCGGATTCGGAATCTGAGATCGGACCTCAGGAACGGGGGAAGGGTGACGGCAAGGAGCGGACGCTGACCTTACCTCTGGCGGGAATAATGCAGAGAGACGACACCAAACTACTTCCCAACGTGACCGAGCTTTTCCCCGAGTTCAGACCTGGAAAGGTACGAGAGGCTCCGGGGGGGTTGTCCTTGGAGAGTTGTGATCTTTGGCTCCTCCTCCGCCCTGCTCCGTGTCAGAGCTTACACAGGGGGGGTCCTCCGCACATCATTGTGTTCAGGCTTGGCGATGGACTGCAATATGTTATGAATGGAGCGGGGGGGGGGAGGGGTTGTCCTTGGAGAGTTGTGATCTTTGGCTCCTCCTCCTCCGCCCTGCTCCGTGTCAGAGCTTACACAGGGGGGTCCTCCGCACATCATTGTGTTCAGGCTTGGCGATGGACTGCAATATGTTATGAATGGAGCGGGGGGGGGGGGGGTTGTCCTTGGAGAGTTGTGATCTTTGGCTCCTCCTCCTCCGCCCTGCTCCGTGTCAGAGCTTACACAGGGGGTCCTCCGCACATCATTGTGTTCAGGCTTGGCGATGGACTGCAATATGTTATGAATGGAGCGGGAGGGGAGGGGTTGTCCTTGGAGAGTTGTGATCTTTGGCTCCTCCTCCTGCAGCAGGGAAATCCCTCCCGCCAAACCATTGTATTCTTCCTGCTAGGAGAAGATTATTGCTATCGGCTATACCGGCCGCTAGCGATAATCGCATTTAAAATCCAGCAGGCTGGTTGTACCCAAGTTGTTTTTGCTGAACCGCCCCAGATTCCAACAGTCTATGGCCGGCCTTAGATTCTCTGTCAGCGCCTTTGGATATTGTCTATGTCTCCATATACACAGGTCAGGGGCGTACATACAGGGGTCACCATTGCCACCCGGGCCCTTGCTCCGGGGGGGGGGGGGCATGTGGCCCCCCCTGTACGCCTGGATAGGAGGGCGGCGGGGACATCAGCATGTAGAGCAGAGGGCTCAAACTGGTGGCCCTCCAGCTGTTGTGCAACGACAAGTCCCATCATGCCTGAGGAGTCAGGCTTGTTACTGTCGGCCTTGCAATGCCTCATGGGACTTGTAGGTTTGCAGCAGCTGGAGGGCCGCCAGTTTGAGACCCCCTGATGTACAGGAACCGATCTCACCATGCAGCCGCTGAATGCAGCTTCCGCTCCTCCCCCTCCCATTCAGCGGCTGCATGGAGGGCATAGATTTCTCCACATGTCGCTCCCGCCGCCTCCCTATCCCTGTGTTGCTGCCCCGGGGACCACAGTGTCCTGCCCTGGCCCCCCCACAGCGCTGCCTAGTTTTCTCTGCGTTCATAGACGGACACAGCCTTCTTTGACATTAGGGTTATGCTTCTTCCTACCAGGAGATCTCCTAGTAGGAAGAAGCATAACCCTAATGTCAAAGAAGGCTGTGTCCGTCTATGAACGCAGAGAAATGGATTTTACGGTGAGTACAAAAATCCTATTTCCCCCTCCCGCTGGCTGCTGCTGGGGAGCTGTCAGGATGGAGAGCGATGGAAGGGGCTGGTAAATGTGTAATTTACTGGCCCCTTCATTGTCTTAATGAATCGAGTCAGTGATCAGTACCAATTTCCTGTGCCTCAGTGTATGAATGAAGGGGAAGCCTCTGTACAGAGCTCTTCCTGTTCACTCATTATGTGCAGCTGAGGCTGCAGAGATGAAGATTGGGGGGGGGTGTCCTCCAGTCTCTTCTCTGTCTCAAAAGTGAAACATCAGGTTTAGACCCCCCTGATATCTCACAAAGGCCTCTCAATGGGGGTCCTTAAAAATTGTAAAAAATAAATAAAAAAGTAATAAAACAACAAAAAAAAAAAAACGACTCCCACCAGTGGCGGAAGTCCCGGGGGGGGGGCAAAAGTCGCACTTGCGACGGGGCTCTGGTGTTCCGCCCGCTTTGGGGAGACCCCAAGATCGCAGGAAGGTGGCCTGCAATAAAGGGTTCCACGATGCGAGTAAAGAGCCCCGGGATTAGTGGTAGGGGGCCCGGTCCGGGGGCCAAGGGGGGCCCCTTCATGACTTCTTGCACCGGGGGCCCTAAAGGTTCCAGTTACGCCTCTGACGCAGGTCACATGTTTTCTCACATACTGTTGAATCTCTCGGCAGGTCTTGCGCTTCCTCCGGCTGTTTGGCCCCGGGAAGAACGTGCTGTCGGTGTGGCGCAGCGCTCGCAGGAAGAGGAGGAAGAAGCACCGGGAGCAGACGCAGGAGCCGCACACCAAAGAAGAAGGAGGAGAAGGAGACGTGGAGGCGGTGATAGAGAAGAGATCCTGCTGGGAGTATGAATATGCACCTCCCCCGCCCCCCGAGCAATGCCTCTCCGATGATGAGGTGAGAATCTCAGGATCCTGTGCACCGACCCAGCCCCTGATAGAAGGGAGGGACTTGGTGTGAGGGGCGGGGTGTGTCCCCTCCCCCAGGTGAACCTCAACCTCTTCTGTAACTCTAAACTTGTCATCGGCAAATATTTTAAAATGTTGCCTATGGAGATCATTAAGTATTGTCGTTTTTTTTTACCATTCAACGAGTGCAGCTTTAACCACTTCAGCCCCGGACCATTATGCAGGTTAAGGGCCGTGCCCCTTTCTTTATCGTTACATCACGGGACACAGAGCGGCATTCATTACTATATGGGTTATATGGAGTACCTTCAGGTGATGGACACTGGCAATCTCAAACAGGAAATGCCCCTCCCTATATAACCCCCTCCCATAGGAGGAGTACCTCAGTTTTTACGCCAGTGTCTTAGGTGTTAGTCATGGTTTAGCTTGCCTCCACATCCTTGGGATTAGGTGAGCTAACCGGTTCTGTCCAAAGGCCTCAGCGCTAAAGTGGTCAGTAACCGGACCCCAAACCCTTGGGGTATAGCCCATAATGCTTTTCTTTTTAGAGAGCTGGACCCTGGGCCCAGAACTTAGAAACCTTTGGGTGCCTAATGTTTTCTGTTGCCAGAGTGCTATATGGGCCCAGGACAGTGGATCCTTCATAGGAACCCAGGGCCTGAAGGTCTAGACATCCCCACCGAGATGGGGGAAGATTGGGCCTCTTGCTTGGCAAAGTCCTGCGGCATGGAGCAGGTAAGTGAGGGGAAAACTTGCGGAACTTGGTTCTTAGCAGGTTTTTTCTGGGGGGTCACAGGGGACATGCCTAAAGTTATGCGCTGCATCTGGCAAACTAGTCACATATCATAAAGATAGGATGGCTCTATGTGTTATTATTCCCCATAAAATGTGACCTCCCTTGTAGTGTTGGAAAAGCATTGAGTGGGGCCTGTGTGATATAAAACTATGTGTGTGTGTCAGAGAGCTGTGCTTACCTGCAAGCCTCCAGGCGATGCTCCATTCAGTCTTCCTCCTCAGAGCCTGCAAAACGCTGACCTCCTCGTGGTTCCAGGCTGCAGGCTGCAGTTTGCTGGAGCTGAGAGGTCCCTTCCCCCCAACCCCCCCCCCCCCTGTCGGCGGGCGCGCGCGCGGCGCGCGTTCACGTATTATAGGCGCAATTGGCGCCGTTTAGCTGGGGGGGAAGGGCGGGTCAGTAGCTTAAGGAAGGGGCGGCCCTTCCTTGTTTGTTCCAAGGAATTAATCCTACTGGTTCTAAGCAAGAAAGAACCGACTATTCGCCTAAGTATGAGGTTACTAGGCAAGACGGTGGCCACATTCGAGGCGGTACCATACGCCCAGAGCCACACTCGCATCCTGCAGGCAGCCATCCTGTCAGCATGGAGCAGAAGGCCACAGGCCTTGGATATCCCGTTGCCGCTCTCATCAAGAGTCCGACAAAGTCTGTGTTGGTGGTTAGACCCTCAGAATCTACTGAAGGGGAAGTCTTTCAGCCCAGTGGCTTGGAAGATAGTGACCACAGACGCCAGCCTGACGGGCTGGGGAGCAATTTTGGATGGTTGCACTCGCCAAGGTACTTGGGCAAAGCCAGAGAAGCAGTTGCCCATCAACATCTTGGAGCTCAGAGCTGCTCGACTAGCCCTCAGAGTTTGGACGTCAAAATTGCAGGGGTTCCCGGTGAGAATTCAATCAGACAATGCCACGGCCGTGGCATACATAAATCACCAAGGGGGAACCAGGAGTCAAGCCGCTCAGAGAGAGGTGAGCTTGATTCTCCTATGGGCAGAGGCTCATGTGCCCTGCATATCGGCAATATTCATTCCAGGAGTGGACAATTTTCAGGCGGACTTTTTAAGCCGCCAGACTCTATGGCCGGGGGAATGGTCTCTGCATCCACAAGTCTTTCAAGCACTCTGCCAAAGATGGGGAGTGCCGGACGTGGATATCATGGCATCGAGACTCAACAAGAAGCTAGACAGGTTCATGTCCCGCTCAAGGGATCCGATGGCCTGCGGAACCGATGCGCTGGTTTGCCCTTGGCATCAGTTCAAACTTCTTTATGCGTTTCCCCCGCTCCAGTTACTACCCCGCCTGCTACGCAGGATCCGGGTGGAGCACATACCAGTTATCCTGGTAGCTCCAGCATGGCCCAGAAGGGCATGGTACTCACTAATCCTAAGGATGGTAGTGGGAGACCCTTGGACTCTGCCTCTAAGGCCAGACCTGCTATCGCAAGGTCCGATCCTCCACCCTGCCTTACGGCATCTAAATTTGACGGCCTGGAAGCTGAATCCCTGATTCTCAGGGGTAGAGGTCTGTCTCAGAAAGTAATCTCTACCCTAATCAGAGCCAGGAAACCGGTCTCTAGGGTGATTTATTACAGGGTCTGGAAGGCCTATGTAGGCTGGTGTGAGTCCAAGCGATGGCTTTCTCGCAAATTTACCATCGATAGAGTATTAAGTTTTCTCCAGCTAGGAGTGGATAAAGGATTGGCATTAAGCACAATCAAAGGACAGATTTCTGCTCTGTCAGTGTGGTTTCAGCGGCCGCTGGCCACCCACTCGCTGGTTAAGACCTTCCTTCAAGGGGTCTTGCGTATTAAACCTCCAGTTAAATCCCCGCTTTGTCCGTGGGATTTAAATCTTGTTCTGTCAAGTTTACAGAAACAACCGTTTGAGCCGTTGGCTGATATTCCTTTGGTTTTACTGACAAGGAAGTTAGTATTTTTGGTTGCCATAGTTTCCGCAAGAAGAGTATCGGAACTGGCGGCCTTATCCTGTAAGGAACCATATCTTGTTTTTCATAAGGACAAGGTCGTTCTTCGCCCTCATCCTTCCTTCCTACCGAAGGTTATATCCAGTTTTCATTTGAACCAGGATTTGGTATTACCATCCTTCTTCCCTAAACCTACTTCCAGAAAGGAAGTGTTGCTGCATACCTTGGATATTGTCAGGGCCATGAAGGCCTATATTAAAGCTAAAGAAGATCCGGAAAACAGATGTGCTGTTCATTCTACCGGATGGGCCCAAGAAGGGGCAGGCAGCTGCAAAGTCCACCATTTCTAGGTGGATTAAGCAATTAATCACTCAGGCCTACGGCTTGAAAGGGTTGCCTCCTCCAGTATCATTAAAGGCTCATTCTACTAGGGCCATGGGCGCCTCCTGGGCAGCACACCACCAGATCTCTATGGCTCAAGTTTGCAAGGCGGCAACCTGGTCTTCTGTCCACACATTTACAAAATTCTACAAGTTGGACGTAAGAAGGAATACTGATACTGCCTTCGGGCAGGCAGTGCTGCAGGCTGCAGTTTGAGACCCTCGGATTCCGGGGGCTCCTCTTTTTTTGAGTTAAATTTAAAATTTAAGATTATTTTTCTCAACTAAGTTGGATTTATTATGATTTGAGTATACCTCTAAATTAAATCCTTTTGTCTTGGAGATGTTCTCCCTCCCCTCATTGTAAGCATTGCTTTGGGACATCCCATATAGTAATGAATGCCGCTCTGTGTCCCGTGATGTACGATAAAGAAAAAGAGATTTTTAATACAGCTTACCTGTAAAATCTTTTTCTTGGAGTACATCACGGGACACAGAGCTCCCACCCCTCTTTTTTGAGGACCATTTTGGGAGGCATACTGCTTGCTACAAAACTGAGGTACTCCTCCTATGGGAGGGGGTTATATAGGGAGGGGCATTTCCTGTTTGAGATTGCCAGTGTCTACACCTGAAGGTACTCCATATAACCCATATAGTAATGAATGCCGCTCTGTGTCCCGTGATGTACTCCAAGAAAAAGATTTTACAGGTAAGCTGTATTAAAAATCTCTTTTTTTGCGATTCGGCACTGCATTGATTTAACTGACAATTGCGCGGTCGTGCGACGTGGCTCCCAAACAAAATTGGCGTCCTTTTTTCCCCACAATTAGAGCTTTCTTTTGATGGTATTTGATCACCTCTGCGTTTTTTATTATTTGCGCTATAAACAAAAATAGAGCGACAATTTTGAAAAAAATTCAATATATTTTACTTTTTTCTATAATAAATATCCCCAAAAAATATAAAAAAAACATTTTTTCCCTCAGTTTAGTCCGATACGTATTCTACCTATTTTTGGTAAAAAAAATCGCAATAAGCGTTTATCGGTTTGCGCAAAATTTATAGCGTTTACAAAATAGGAGATAGTTTTATTGCATTTTTATTAATATTTTTTTTTTACTACTAATGGCGGCGATCAGCGTTTTTTTTCGTGACTGCGACATTATGGCGGACACATCGGACACTTTTGACACATTTTTGGGACCATTGTCATTTATACAGCGATGAGTGTTTCTAAAAAATTACTGTGAAAATGACAATTGCAGTTTAGGAGTTAACCACTAGGGGGCGCTGAAGGGGTTAAGTGTGACCTCATATGTGTTTGTAACGGTAGGGGGTGGGGCTGGACGTGTGACGTCACTGATCGTCTTTCCCTATAAAAGGGAGCACACGATCAATGACACTGCCACAATGAAGAACGGGGAAGTCGGCGGCGAGCGCGCCTTACAACCCCACGGCTGGGCCTTAAAGAGACACGTACAGGTATGTGCTTGTGCCATTCTGCCCGACGTATGTCGGCGTGAAGGGGTCCTTAAGTGGTTAAAGTGTGACATGTTTGGTATCTATTTACACGGCGTAACATCATCTTTTATATTTTAGCCAAAAATTGGGGTAAAAAAATGTTTTTGTCTTTTTAATTCAATAAAGTGTATTTTCTCAAAAAAAATTGCATTTGTAGAAACTGCTGCGCAAATACTGTGTGACATAAAAAATTGCAACAATCGCCCTCGGGTTTCTGCTAAATAATAAATATATATATATGTATATTTTTTTAATTATTATTTTTATTATTATTATATTATATATATTTTTTATATATATATATATATATATATATATATATATATATATATATATATATATGTGTGTGTGTGTGTGATTATATTATATATATTTTTATATATGTATATATATATATATATATATATATATATATATATATATATATATATATATATATATATATAATAAAAATATATAATAATAATAATAATAATAAAAATATATAATGTATATAAATAATAATAATAATAATTAAAATATATGTATAGATAGAATGTTTGGAGGTTCCAAGTAATTTTCTAGCAAAAAATCCTGATTAAAACTTGCAAACAAAAAGTGCCAAAACATTCCGGGTCTTCAAGTGGATAAAGAATATGCTGGTTTGCAACGTGTAAAAAATAAAATAAAAATTATAATAATAAAAAAAAATTTGGCAGCAATATTTGACAAGTAAAATGGAGCGGGTGAAGGGAATGGTCTTTTAGTGATGAGGGGGAAGGGAATGTTAGTGATGAGGGGGAAGGGAATGTTAGTGACGAGGGGGAGGGGAATGTTATTTTAGTGATGAGGGGGAAGGGAATGGTCTTTTAGTGATGAGGGGGAAGGGAATGTTATTTTAGTGATGAGGGGGAAGGGAATGTTATTTTAGTGATGAGGGTTTATTACCCCCCAAGCGGTGGCGATGTTGTGTGATATAAATCTTCCTTCCTGCAGATCACCATGATGGCTCCCGTGGAGTCCAAGTTCTCTCAGTCCACGGGGGACACGGATAAGGTGGCGGACACAAAGCCGAGGATTGCAGAATGGCGCTACGGCCCGGCACAGCTGTGGTACGATATGCTGGGAGTGTCGGAGGATGGCAGCGGATTTGATTACGGCTTTAGGCTGAAGGATGAAAATGATGAGGAGGAGGAAATGGAAGTGGCAGAAAAGGAGACAGAAAAGGAGACGGAAATGGAGACAGAGAAGGTAATGGCCATATATGTACGGGAGTTTGATGTGGATCTGGTGAGCGCTGATAAGGCGGCACTGGTGATTGGCGGCTCTGATGAGCCCTAATGGACGGCACTGCTGGGCGGCGCTGATGGGTGGTGCTGATGAGCGCTGATGGGGCTGCACTGATGGGCGGCTCTGATGAGTGCTGATGATCAGTTCCTTGATTTATCTGTGTACATGTCCCCTGTCAAGATTTCTGGTTACTGGCTCTCCTCTTCTCCCCTCCCCTCTTCTCCCCTCTCCTCTCCTCTTCTCCCCTCCCCTCTCCTCTCCTCTTCTCTCCTCCCCTCCCCTCTCCTCTCGTCCCCTCTCCTTTCCTTTCCTCCCCTCCCCTCTCCTCTCCTCCCCTCTCCTCTCCTCTCCTCCCCTCCCCTCTACTCGCCTCTTCTCTCCTCCCCTCCCCTCCCCTCTCCTCTCGTCTCCTTTCCTTTCCTTTCCTTTCCTTTCCTTTCCTTTCCTCCCCTCTCCTCTCCTCTCCTCTCCTCCCCTCTCGTCCCCTCCCCTCCCCTCTCGTCCCCTCCCCTCTCGTCCCCTCCCCTCTCGTCCCCTCCCCTCTCGTCCCCTCCCCTCTCGTCCCCTCCCCTCTCGTCCCCTCTCCTCTCGTCCCCTCTCCTCTCCTCCCCTCCCCTCCCCTCTTCTCTCCTCTCCCCTCTTCTCTCCTCTCCTCCCCTCTCCACTCATCCCCTCCCCTCTCCCTCCCCTCTCCCTCCCCTCTCCCTCCCCTCCCCTCCCCTCTCCTCCCCTCCCCTCCCCTCTCCTCCCCTACCCTCCCCTCTCCTCCCCTACCCTCCCCTCTTCTCCCCTCTTCTCCCCTCCCCTCTCCTCTCCTCTCCCTCTCCTCTCCCATCTCCCTCTCCCCTCTTCCTCCCCTCCCCTCTACCTCTTCTCTCCTCCCCTCCCCTCTCCTCATGCTGTGGCAGAGTGTGAGGAAAGAAATGCTGATAACTGGCACATCTGTTTACCTTGTGATCAGCTGTGATTGGCCCTTTACCCTGATACTAAGGACACAGCGATCACAGAGCACGCCGGATGTACGCGAGGGGTGTGGCTCCAGAGGGATGTCCATGGACGCCCTCCCAGCAGAGCCTCACTGTACCCGTCTGTTGGCTATAGCGTGGTAAGGAAGGGGTTAAGTGATGACCTGTGCTGAACGTTGCAGATCTTATTGGCTGATGATGGAGTTTAAGTCGAGTGTTATCTTTATTTATTTTTATTTTTGCGATGCGTTTCAGAAAAAGGAGCCCCCCGAGGAAAACCCGGACAGCCAGTTCCAGGATGAGCACTTCCTGATGGTGACACAGCTCCAGTGGGAGGACGATGTCATCTGGAATGGAGAAGACGTGAAGCACAAAGTCACCAAGACTCAGAGAGCCAGTTTGGCGGGGTGGCTTCCTTCCAGCATGACCCGAAACGCCATGGCCTACAACGCCCAGCAAGGTGCCTTCTACCCTCCGTCTCCTCATAGTAGTGCCCAGTGTGTGCAGGGACTGTCCTCTAATTCTCTCCTTTGTGCAGGACTGAATCGCACCGGATCGCTGCTCAATCTCCCAACACCACTTGTGCAAAAACCCAGTTTATCCGCCGTGCTCATCTCCTCTAAAGGGAAAGAGAAGCATCCTCCCGAGCAGCAAGGCAAGTGACAGCTAGAGGAGCCCCCGGCACTTCCCACCCAATCCACAACCCCCGGGGGCCACATCATCTAGGCCTCTAGTTCTATAGACTGTGATAGGATTGGCATGGTGGGGCAGGACACAGAGAACCTCTAGAGCAGGGGTGTCCAGAGGGCCAGATTCCATGACGTGAACATGTGTGAGGGCCGACCATTTTGCCCGACATTCTTTGAACCGTTAAATTTCGGTCTAAGTGTGTTCGTCTGAGCGACTTATACACACCGCTAGGGCCGAAACAACTAATACACACCGCTAGGGCCGAAACAACTAATACACACCGCTAGGGCCGAAACAACTAATACACACCGCTAGGGCCGAAACAACTAATGCACACCGCTAGGGCCGAAACAACTTATACACACCGCTAGGGCCGAAACAACTAATGCACACCGCTAGGGCCGAAACAACTAATACACACCGCTAGGGCCGAAACAACTAATACACACCGCTAGGGCCGAAACAACTAATACACGCCGCTAGGGCCGAAACAACTAATACACACCGCTAGGGCCGAAACAACTAATACACACCGCTAGGGCCGAAACAACTAATACACACCGCTAGGGCCGAAACAACTAATACACACCGCTAGGGCCGAAACAACTAATACACACCGCTAGGGCCGAAACAACTAATACACACCGCTAGGGCCGAAACAACTAATACACACCGCTAGGGCCGAAACAACTAATACACACCGCTAGGGCCGAAACAACTAATACACACCGCTAGGGCCGAAACAACTAATACACACCGCTAGGGCCGAAACAACTAATACACACCGCTAGGGCCGAAACAACTAATACACGGCCCAACAAGAATTCTCCCGCCTTTGTGGCTGTGTGTGGTGAAGAGATGAGCTCAGGCGTGTTATTTGGATAGATATACCGTATTTATCGGGTTATTGCGCGCTCCGGCGTATACCGCGCACCCCTAAAGTGGACCCGACATTCCTGTAAAAAAAAAAGAGTTTTGGTCTTGCGCGGCGTCCATTGGCGGCCTCGTCGGGTCCGTCTGCGGCTTCGGGTGTCCTCTTCGTCGGGTCCGGCGTCCTTCTGCGGCGTCCTCCTCGCTCGATCCCCGCTTTCCCGCGCCAAGTTTGAATACTGCGCCGGCATATACCGAGCGCAGTACACTCGTGTATAGTCGGGCAGGCTCGGCTACTCTCGCGCTCACGTCCTGTACGTCCAGGACGTGAGCGCGAGAGGAGCCGAGCCTGCCCGACTATACACGAGTGTACTGCGCTCAGTATATGACGGCGCAGTATTCAAACTCGGCGCGGGTATCGGCGTATACCGCGCACCCACGATTTTGCCCTGATTTTCAGGGCAAAAAAGTGCGCGGTATACGCCGATAAATACAGTAATATATATATTAGTGGCCCCAACGAATCCCTGAGTGCCGCTCAGGACTAAAGATGAGCTCAGGCGTGTTATTTGGAGATACCGTATTTATCAGCGTATAATGCACACTTTCACTTTAAGAGGGAAGTTCCATACCGGGGGGCACTTACGCACATTCCCGCCCAAGCCAATTTTCAGCTTTCAGCGCTGTCGCACTTTGAATGACAATTGCGCAGTCATGCTACGCTGTACCCAAACTAAATTGGTGTCCTTTTTTCCCCACAAATAGAGATTTCTTTTGGTGGTATTTGATCACCTCTGCGTTTTTTTTTTTTTTGCGCAACAACTAAAAAAAGACTGAAAATTTTGAAAAAGATTACGTTTTTTTTCTGTTAATTTTTTTGTAAATAAGTAAGTTTTCTCTTTCAATTATGGGCACTGATATGGCGGCACTGATGGACATTGATGAGGTAGTACTGATTGGCACCAATGAGGTGGCACTGATGGGCACTGATTGGCGGCGCTAGTATGCAGCACTGATGGGCACTCATAGGCGGCACTGATGAGCACTCATAGGCGGCACTGATGGGCACTCATGGGCGGCACTGATGGGCATTCATGGGCGGCACTGGGCACTCATAGGCGGCACAGATGGGTGGCACTGATGGGTACTTATGGGTGGCACAGATTGGCATTGATAGGTGGGCACTGTGGGGTGGCACTGATGTATCCATGTTGCTAGTCAGTGCCCATTTGTGGGCACTGATTGGCATATTTTTTTTTTTTTTTTTTTTACTGACTTTTTATTTATTTTTATTGCCCTTTTTTTTTGCCCTTCCCTGGTTGTCCAGTGTGGCGATCCGAGGGGGGGCTGCGCTGATAAACAATCAGCGCGAACCACCCTGTCAGGAGAGCCACCGATCGGCTCTCCTCTACTCGCGTCTGTCAGACGCGAGTGAGGAAGAGCCATCAACGGCTCTTTCTGTTTACATCGTGATCAGCTGTGATTGGACACGGCTGATCACGTGGTAAAGTTTCTCCGCCGGAGGCTCTTTACCGAGATCGGAGATGCAGGGTGTCAGACTCACACCCTGCATCACCGATCGCGGCGATGCGCGCCCCGAAATCCTGCAGGACGTCCATAGACGTCTAGTCAGGATTTCAGAACCACTTCCCGGACGTCAATTGTCTATTGACCGGGCGGGAAGTGGTTAAATAGAGAACTGTGAAGCAAAATAAGGGTCAGTGCCCATGAATGCAGCCTCATCATTGCCATGAATGCAGCCTCACCATTGCCATGAATGCAGCCTCACCATTGCCATGAATGCAGCCTCATCATTGCCATGAATGCAGCCTCACCATTGCCATGAATGCAGCCTCACCATTGCCATGAATGCAGCCTCACCATTGCCATGAATGCAGCCTCACCATTGCCATGAATGCAGCCTCACCGTTGCAATCAATGCAGCCTTACCGTTGTCATGAATGTAGCCTCACCTTTGCCATCAGTGCAGCCTGATCAATGCCCATCTGCAGCCTCAGAGGAGACAGGGAGGGGACGGGACCAGCGTGAACAGATCACATACAGGAGAATCTCTTGTTTACGCGGCGGCCCTTTTAATACAAAGTCCTGCCTCCTATGATAGACAGAACAGTTGTCCAATGGCAGCCCAGGAGACGGGACTTCCTATTGCAGAGGCCGCCGTGTAAACAGGAGATTCTCCAGTAATCTGATGGCGCTGGTCCCGCCCCCTCCCTGTCTCCTCCGAGGAAGCGCTGATTAATTCATGGCCCTGGGGGCCACAAAAGATATATATATATTCAAATTACCAGGGGGGCCGCAATTGGCCCGCGGGCCGGACTTTGGACATGCCGGCTCTAGATGGACCTTGTGGTCTCATTATTATTATACAGGATTTACAATATTAAGGGGACAACACAGGAGGGTTAGGGGGGCCCTGATTCTGGGAGCTTGCAATCTAAAAAAAGTTATTTTGTAGAATTGTGAATAATTAAATAGCAATGATTTTCATTCTTCTCCGCAGTGTCTGTAGAAGAGGACCGCCCGTGGTTTTCAATTTTCCCCATTGACAATGAAGAGCTGGTGTATGGACGATGGGAGAACAACATCATCTGGGATGATCAGGCCATGGACAGACTATTGGCCCCGCCGGTCCTCACCTTGGATCCCAACGATGAAAACATTATCCTAGGTGGGTTGTGTTTTATACACCAAAGTATGATATATATATATACACACACACACACACACACATATATATATATACACACACATATATATATATATATATATATATACACACACACACACACACACACACACACATATATATATATATATATACAGCGGAAACTCGGATTACGAGTATATTCCATTCCAGGAGAATGCTCGTAATCCAAAGCGAGTTTCCTCATTGAAACCAATGGAAACGAAAATAATTTGTTCCACATTCACTTCTATGGCATGCAATATTGCATGAAGCCAGAGGTTGGAGGGCGCCAGAGAGCCACAGAAACACTTGGAAAGGCCCAGGGACAGCGCGGCTGAACTCGGAAAACCTCAGAGAGGCTCGGGAACTGAGTATTTCCGTGTTTTTCCAAGCATTTCCAATCGATTCCGGTGCCCCCCCCCACCTCAGGCCAAATGCGGTACTGCACACCACTGTGGCTTGAAACCTGCTCATTTTGTGAGACAACACTCGCAAACCGAGTCAGGATTTAAAAAAATACACAGCGCTCGTATTGCGAAACGCTTTTTAACCGCGTTACTCGCAATCCGGAGTTTCACTGTGTGTGTGTGTGTGTGTATATCCATGATGGTGAGATGTGATTGGAGGAAAGAGATTCTGTGGACAGCTGTCTTTTATACACATAACGAGTTGTTGGGAGCACCTTCTTATGCCCCGTACACACAATCTGAAAATTGTACGAAAAATGCCGCTTTGGAATCGCTCGTACAATAATGGGATCGTTGGTACAGAGATTTCGAGAGCCGATTATGACAGTTAGTCCGATATTATTCTATCCGACATTCACGGGAAAAAAATTCAGATGGTACGATTTTCATTTAATCAGTACAGCTGTCTTCCGAAAAGGCAAAACAAATGCATTACAACACAACGCGTACAATCACTTCCGAATTTTTTTGAGAATTTTCTTGACTTTAGTAAACTCATCAGATTCGACGTGAGATTAGCATCCAAAAAAAAAAAAACGGACGATCATTCATCCGATAATCTCATTTTGTGTACCGGGCATTACATTGTCAGGACTAATCTGTGTACCCCTCCCTGTAGACAGTCTGTGGGGGGAGGTAATAGGATTTTTGTACTCACCGTAAAATCCATTTCTCTGAGTTCATGGACGGACACAGCAGCATTGACCTTAGGGGTTATATACCTTTCCTTCTAGGAGAGACTAGGCAGAAAAAAACACCACTTTAATAGCTAGATTCAGAGACGTTTACGCCGGCGTATCAGTGAATCTACGCCGTCGTAAATGTAAGCGTATTCTGGAAACCAGACACGCTTAAATTAGGCTAAGATACGAGTGGCGTAAGTCTCCTACGCCGTCATATCTTAGGGTGCATATTTACGCTGGCCACTAGGTGGCGCTTTCGTTGATTTCGGCGTAGAATATGCAAATGAGCTAGATACGCCAATTCAGAAACGTACGTGCGCCCGGCGCATTTTTTTACGTCGTTTACGTAAGGCTTTTTCCGGCGTAAAGTTAGTCGAACAAAAAGCTGGCCTAGCCAATGTTAAGTATGGACGTAGTTCCCGCGTCGAATTTTGAAATGTTTACGTTGTTTGCATAAGTCGTCTGTGAATGGGGCTGGACGTAATTTACGTTCGCGTCGAAACTAATACGTCCTTGCGGCGTACTTTGGAGCAATGCACACTGGGATATGTCCACGGACGGCGCATGCGCCATTCGTTAAAAACGTCAATCACGTCGGGTCACGAGTCATTAACATAAAACACGCCCCCCTGTTCCTCATTTGAATTAGGCGCGATTACGCCGGCCCATTTACGCTATGCCGCCGTAACTTAGGAGGCAAGTGCTTTGTGAATACAGCACTTGCCTCTCTGACTCTGGCGGCGTAGCGTATATACGATATGCTACGCCGCATCAAAGTTATGCCAGTCTTTCTGAATCTGGCTATCAGTGTTAAAACACTTCTCTCAGTACAGCACCTCCCAGGGGGCGGGTCCCCCGGGTACATCCCACTCTCTGGAAGCATCCAGCCTCAGTTCGTAGACAAGCAGTACAAACAAAAGGAGGGGTGGGTGCTGTGTCCGTCCATGAACTCAGAGAAATGGATTTTACGGTGAGTACAAAAATCCTATTTTCTCCTCCGTTCATGGACGGACACAGCATCATTGACCTTAGGGACGTCCCCAAGCAGTGTCAAAAATTTTGAGGGGTGGGAAAACACAGCAAACCAAGCTTCACCCCAAACAAACCAAAGTTCAACGGAGGAACTCCAACCTTAAACTGCCGCCTGTAACACCTTGCGGCCAAAAGAGGCATCCGAAGATGCACTCGCATCCACCTTGTAAAACTTTGAAAAGGTGTGGACTGACGACCAGGTCGCCGCCTTACATACCTGTAAGACAGACGCTTGATGACGGAAATCCCAAGAGGCACCAATCGCCCTGGTCGAATGTGCCGTGACCTGAAAGGGAGGCGCCCGTCCCTTTAGGGCATAGGACTGGAGCACGACTTGTCTGATCAACCTAGAAATGGTGGCCGACGAGACCGCCAGACCTTTCTTAGGACCAGTCACCGACACGAACAGTGAGTCCGACCTCCGAAACTGAGCCGTAGCAGACAAGTACACCCATAGGGCCCGAACCACGTCCAAGGAATGCAAAGTGGTCTCCTTCTGGTTTTTCGGCTGAGGGCATAAGGATGGAAGAACAATGTCCTCATTAATGTGAAAAGCCGAAACAACCTTATGGATGACCAAGTAAGGGGCCTTGCAGGACAAGGCCGCCATTTCAGATACTCGTCTCGTAATTGCCACCAGAAAAACCACCTTCTGGGACAGAGTCAACAAAAGAATCTTCCGAATGTCCTCAAACGGAGCGTCTTGAAGCGCCGAAAGAACTAAATTCAAGTCCCATGGAGGTATCGGAGGACGCACAGGAGGGGCCACATGCCGGATCCCCTGGACAAACGTATGCACCAAGGAGTGCGCCGCCAAAGGGTCGCTGAAAGTAGGCAGCTAGAGCCGAGATCTGACTCTTAACCGTACTCAAATCGAGAGCCTGATCCACTCCATGCTGTAAGAACAGCAGAATCTGGGACATCACATATGTACGAGGGTGCCACTTCATCTCCTCACACATAGAGATGTAGGCATTCCATGTACGATGGTAAATCTTTCGTGAAGTAGACTTCCGTGCTCGTAGCATGGTAGAAATCACAGAGCCCGACAGGCCTCGATCCTTCAACACCTGGCTCTCAACAGCCATGCCGTCAAAGCCAGCGACTGTAAAGCAGGGTGAAAGATAGGACTTTGCGACAGAAGGTCTTCTCTCAGGGGCAGACGCCAAGGAACGTCTGCCACCAGATGCACCAGGTCCGCGTACCAGGGACGGCGCAGCCAATCCGGGGCGCTCAGGATTGTTGGTATCCCCTCGGCTTCCACCCTGCGCAGCAGGCGAGGAAGAAACTGCAGGGGAGGGAATATATATTAGACGGTAGTGACCCCAAGGCGCCACCAGCGCGTCTGACGCGTCCGCCCACAGATCCCTTGATCTGGTCACAAATCGTGACACCTTCCGATTGAGACGGGACGCTAGAAGGTCCACGTCTGGAGTGCCCCATTTCTGGCACAGAGTCTGAAACGCCTCCGGGTGTAGCGACCATTCTCCTTGGTCCAGCTTTTGGCGACTTAGATAGTCGGCTTGCCAATTCAGCACCCCCGGAATGTACACCGCCGACAGAGCTGGAACGTAGCTTTCGGCCCACCGGAGGATGTGCGCGACTTCCGTCGCTGCAGCCGAGCTCCGTGTGCCCCCCTGATGATTGACGTATGCCACAGCCGTGGCATTGTCGGACTGGATTCTGATCGGCCGACCTTGCAGACCCAGAGACCACTTGGAGAGACACAACTTGATCGCTCGGAGCTCCAGTACATTGATTGGAAGGCGGGACTCCTCCTGAGTCCAGCGCCCCTGGGCTGACTGGACACCCCAGACACCCCCCCAGCCGGAGAGGCTGGCATCCGTCGTGATCACTGTCCAGTGACACGGCAGGAACGATTTTCCGTTCCTGAGTACCGGAGATGTCAGCCACCACACTAGGGAGGACTTGGTCAGTCGACTCACCCGAATTTGGTAATCCAGAGACGAAGGAAGCTTGTCCCATCGTGACAGAATCTCTTTCTGTAACACTCGAGTGTGGAATTGGGCATACGGGACTGCCTCGAAAGAGGCCACCATCAGACCCAGCACTCTCATGCTAAAGCGAAGCGACGCCCATTTCTGGATGCAGAGTCTTAAGTTTTTCCGCTGGGAGAAAAACTCTCGCCTCCGAGGAATCCAGGACCAACCCCAGATATTCCAGCCGCTGAGACGGTACCAGTACTGACTTCTGGATATTCAGCAGCCAACCGAATTCTCGGAGGGTCTGGAAGGTGATAGACACGTCCTCTTCTAACTCTGAGCTTGAGGAAGCTTGAGGAAGAAGGTCGTCCAGGCATCCCACGATAGCGATCCCGCGCTGCCGCAGCAGGGCCAGAATCGGGGCGAGCACCTTGGTGAAAACCCGTGGTGCCGAAGCCAGGCCGAACGGGAGGGCCACAAATTGAAAATGGTCCTCCCCGACCGCAAAGCGCAGAACCTCTGGTGTTTTGCGCATATGGGGATAAACAAAGACAAATCTCCTGCGCTCCGGTATTTTTGGAAGATGTTATGAGATGGGAAAATTCAATTTAAAAAGTATCTTCCAGAGTCTTGCAGCCCTCCTCAGAATCGTGGGAATTCATGAGACTAAAAAAGAAAGAACGGAGGGCGCACCAACCTAGTGTGATACTGATAAGAATTTTAATAAAATTGTTAAAATAAATCATTGTACTCACAAGTGGAGTTTAAAATCAGGCCTTGAAAAACAATACAGCAGACGTCCAACACCATCGGCAAAACACGATAATCACTTCAATCTATGACCGTTGTTAGGGCTGACGCGTTTCGGGGGCTTACCCCTTTCCTCAGAGCTTGGTGGTATGCAGGTGCGCGTCCTTGATATCCAAGGATGCCAGGAAATCCCCCTGATGGAGCGCTGCTATTACCGAGCGAATCGACTCCATCCTGAATTTTTGCACTTTGACAAAGCAATTGAGGGCCTTGAGGTCCAGGACCGGACGGAGCCCATCCTTATTGGGGACTACAAACAGATTGGAGTAAAACCCCTGAAACCGTTCCGTTGAGGGAACCGGCACAATCACCCCCCTGACCAGCAGGTCCTGGACAGCTCCTGACAGATCCTTCAGGCGATCCGGAGGTTGGAGGGAAAAAATCTGTGTGGTGGACAAGAGAGAAATTCTATCTTGTACCCTGAGGAAACTACTTCGCAAACCCACCGGTCAGAGAGAAGAGACCTCCACCGAGCCGCGAATTCGCAAAGCCGGCCCCCCACCCGAGATGTGGGTGGGGCAAACCTTCATGCGGAGGCAGGCTTGTCCGCAGGCTTGATGGGCTTGCGGTACCAGGGGCGCTTTTGCCCTTCAGTGAACGCCTTGGCACCCTGGAAACGTTTTCCTGCCACACTTGGCGGGCAAAAAAAAACGCTTGGGGGTAGTAAATGAGGGCCCTTGCCTACGGCGAGGCTCCTTACCCTTCCCAGATTGCGGGAGCAGAGTGCTCTTACTGCCTGTGGCATCTTTTATGATGTCATCCAGGGACGCCCCAAAAAGCCGTTCACCCTTAAAAGGCAAATCCACCAGGGACTTCTCAGAGGACTGGTCCGCAGACCAACACTTCAGCCACACAAGGCGGCGTAGTACCACTGCGTAGACAGAGGCCCTGGAGAGCAAGGGGAGCGTATCCAGGGCCGACTCACAAATTTCAGACCCTGCACCAACTGGTCGGCCAGCGCCACACAGAGCTCAGGAGCATTATGCGCCTCCAGCTCCTGTACCAGGGACTTAGTCCGTTCGGTAAGCGTCTACGACACCAGAGCCCCGGCCAAAACCATTCTCACCGCTGACCCCACCACTGTGAATAAGGAGCGGGCCACAGCCTCAGCTCTTTTATCTGTGGGGTCTTTAAAGGCGGGAGCCCCTTCCACAGGCAACGTGGTAGCTTTGTTCAGCCTGGACACAGGGGGGTCCACTGACGGAGGAGATACCCACTTTTTTTGGAAATCCTCCCCAAACGGGTAACGGACCGCAAAGTATTTTGGAAGAGCAAAAACTTTCTGCGGACGATCCCATTCCTTGTATAACAAGTCGTCCAGATACGGAACACAAGGAAATACTTTTGCGGTGCGGAGTGGCTTGCGGGACCCAAAAGGGACCGGCATGATTTCATTCTACAAAACAATTTAGACTGCCTCTTTATCACAGAAAGCTGGCTCACAGCCGACTGTAACACCATTCTAGGAGAACTGGTGCCTGTAAATTATCGCATTCTAACAGAAAACAGAGTGGGGCAAAGAGGAGGAGGCCTGGCGGTGATCCACAAGACTCACCTCTCGATCACTAAACCTGGCCTTCAGTACTCACTTCCATTCATGGAAACCCTCACTCTACAACTGCAAACAAATCGCCAGGACACTGTTCACATACTCCTGTGCTATAGACCACCGGGTCCAAAAACCGCACCTGCTCATGTCATCTTCACCTATACTTTAAACACCAAACACCTCCTGCTGCTCGGGGATTTTAACCTCTGGGCCAACTCCTCACAGGACCCCGTCGCCGACGCCTGCATTGACCACTTGGAAGGATTAGGTCTGCAGCAACTAGTATGTGGGCCCACACATGCTTCAGGCCACACGCTCAATCTCATTTTCAGACAAGATCTGGAAATCAATATTCTGGAAAATGAGCCGCAACCATGGACTGATCACCATGCCATTAAATTCACAATCAACATAAATGCCCCCTCAAAAAAAACGGTAAAACCGGTGACAACACACTGGACTAGATCTCAGAAGAAGCTCCACTCAGAACTCTTCAAAACTACATTAGGGAACAAAATAAAAACAATCCAACTACATCAAACAGCCACAGAAACGCTTGATGCTATAAACAAGGCTCTGCTACAGTCAGCCGACTTAGTAGCGCCAAAACGCACAACGTGCATCTGGAAAAACAACTCCAGCTGGTTTAACTACCAGCTGTTGTTGCTAAAGCAAGAGCGCAGAAGAGCAGAAGCAGCCTGGAAAAGAAGCTCTTCAGAGGAAAACCACACTATTTATAAGATAATAACCAAAAAATACCATAAAGAAATCTTTATTGCCAAAAAAATAAATGTTTCCAATATTATCACCAATGTACTAAACCGCCCCGTGAACTCTTCAATCTAGTTACCAAGACCATGAACCCAGTGGGCCGGATTCAGGTAGGGGCGCGCATTGTTGCGGCGGGGCAGCGTATCGTATTTACGCTACGCATCCGTAAGTCAGAGAGGCAAGTGCTGTATTCACAAAGCACTTGCCTCCTAAGTTACGGCGGTGTAGCGTAAATGGGGCCGGCGTAAGTGCGCGTAATTCAAATGAGGATGAGGGGGCGTGTTTTATGTTAATTTTTGGTGACCCGACGTGATTGACGTTTTTCCCGAACGGCGAATTTCCCAGTGTGCATTGCTCCAAAGTACGCCGCAAGGACGTCATTGGTTTTGACGTGAGCGTAAATTACGTCCAGCCCCATTCACGGACGAGTTACGTAAACGACGTAAAATTTTCAAATTTCGACGAGGGAACGACGACCATACTTAACATTGGCTACGCCACCTAGGGGACATGTTTATCTTTACACGGCGTATCTCTTACGGAAACGGCGTATCTTTACTGCGACGGGCAAGCGTACGTTCGTGAATCAGCGTATCTAGTAATTTACATATTCTACGCCGAAATCAACAGAAGCGCCACCTAGCGGCCAGCGGAAAAATTGCATCCTAAGATACGACGGCGCAGGCCGTCGTATCTTAGCTAGGTTTAAGTGTATCTCAGTTTGAGCATACACTTAAACTTACGACGGGCTTAGATTCCGAGTTACGTCGGCGTATCTACTGATACGCCGGCGTAACTCTTTGTGAATCCGGCCCAGTCTGTCTAGAAGCCCCTAATTCTGATTCACAATAATTTTGCAACAAATTATCGGATTATTTCATCAATAAAATTGAAAGAATCCGTGAAAGTATTCAGCAAAATAGTACCTCCACCCCCCCCCCCCCCTAAATCACAGACCTAATACCCACATAATTCCGCCACAATCACCTAACTTCACTCTAAAACCCATTTCCATCGATGCCACTAAAAATATCATCAGGACTCTGCGAAATAGCACAAAACAAAAAGATTCGCCCTGGGACTTTAAATGAAGTGGGTAACGTTTCCGCCAGTAAAAATAATAGTAATTGTATAGTATATAATTTAATCAAGCAAAATTGTTTACATGCGTAGAGTAACATTGTTACATACATAACACCAACAATTGCCAATTGAATCAATACTTACACAGTAAATATTAGTACACAAGTATAATAGTGGGCAGGATACATGGGCATCGTACTACCCGACTAGCCTAGTTTCGCAAGATCCAGCTTGCTCTTCAGGGGTGTGTAACACTGTTCCACTGAGCTTGACCATGGCTACAAATGTGTGGCCCCAAGACGGCAGCAGCAGGTGTCTCACCCGGGAGCTGAGGTGGTGGAGTCAAAATGGGGGGACCCCTCCAGGGGCCAAACGGAGAGCAGGCATGGCATGTGTATAGTGATGTATCCAAAGAGACCTCATAGTCCATAACAAGTATAGGCTGAGTATGGTGAGTATCCCGAGTATAAAAGTAAAACACAGCAGGCAATCTCCACAGCTGTGTGTGTCCTCAGTGAGGAGTGAAATTAAAAAGGCGAAATAGCACAGCGCCTAATGATATCATCCCCACCAAATTGCTGAAAGAATGTGCCGATATTTTGGCTCCAGCTATTCATGCAGCTAATAAACCAATCATTCAAGGAGGGCGTGGTGCCACCCTTGCTGAAACAAGGTATAATCAAACCAATTCTAAAAAAAAACACCCTCGACCCCAAAGACCCAAACCACCGTCGCCCCATAACAGGCCTGAATGTCTTCTCCAAGGTAATGGAGAAAGAAGTTGTACAACAGCTGCAACATCACTTAGACACCCATAAATTACTTGACCCATTCCAGTCCGGTTTCGGTCCGGGTCACGGGACAGAAACAGCACTGCTCAAAATATGGGATGACGCTCTAGAGGCCGCAAACGAAGGAGAACCTTGTCTTCTAGTACTGCTGGACCTAAGCGCAGCTTTTGATACGGTAGACCACAAATTATTACTGACACGGCCAGCTGAAGTAGCCGGAGTCACGGAAAGTGATTTATCAAGGTTCTCCTCCTTCTTGGAAAACCGATCACAAATGGTGAAATTGGGCCCTTTCACTTCTGAAAAACGCACAGTGTCATGCGGAGTCCCTCAGGGATCCCCTCTGTCGCCTGTTCTTTTCAATATCTATCTCCGCCCGCTTTTTGAATTTATCAGCAACCAGAAGTTACTTTACCACTCCTATGCAGATGACACACAACTGTATTTTCGCATCTGCAACAAAAAGGATCATTATCTCGGACTAGAGAAATGCCTCACTCTAATAGATAACTGGATGACAAAGAGTTACCTTAAACTCAACGGCTCAAAAACAGAACGTCTCCTGTTTCAGGCCAATCGGAAGATTCATCCCGCAACTACATGGACCCCCCCGCCCATTCTGGGTCAATCCATCACCCCCAGCACCAAAGTCAAAAGTCTCGTAGTCATCTTCGACACCCACATGACAATGGATGTACAAATAGGGTCAGTAGTCAGCGGATCCCATCATCTGCTGCGCCTTCTACACAGACTCACCCCCTTTATCCCGAAAGAGGACATTGCGGTCGTGGTGGGGACACTTATCAACTCCAGACTTGACTATGCAAATGCCCTCTATCTCGGACTCCCAAAGTACCAAATCACTCGTCTGCAAGTCGTTCAAAATACGGCCGCTCGACTTGTGACTGGGAAAAAAACATGGGAATCAATCTCACCTTCACTGAGATCCCTTCATTGGCTGCCAGTAAAAGACAGAATCACTTTCAAAGCTCTCTGTCTGACGCATAAGTGTATTCTGTGAAATGCCCCCCAATATCTATGCGAGAAACTAAAAGCACACAACGCCAATCGCATTCTGCGATCCACCAACCAAAATCTACTCCAGATACCCAAAGCCAGATCCAAGTCCAAAGGAGAACGAAGATTTGCGGTCCAAGGACCCAGACTATGGAACGCTCTACCAACCACCATCCGATTGGAGGAGAACCACCTGGCCTTCAGGAGAAAGATCAAGACCCATCTCTTCTGAGGGCCCAGGGAATGGATACCAAGCGCCCAGAGGCGATTCAGTTCGCATGTGTTGCGCTATATAAGTTTCTCACTCACTCACCTAAAAATGCCACCTTAGTACTGCAGACAAAAAACAGGACCCACCGGTCACCCTCCCGGCTGATACAGAGAGCAGGGAACCCCCAGGGACTCACCACCCAGAACCAGGCTGTACCGCTGTGTAGAGCTGAGAGTGCTGCCTGTGCCCTGTCGTTTCCTCAGGAAGAAAAAACTGCGGTGTTGGCACAGTTATTCCAGACACTAGAGGCCAAAGCATTTCTAAAATGGCCGCCGACATGCAGAAAAACAGCATGCGGGCTACAAGAAAATTGCCGCTGACATATAGAGGCGTGGCTCCGGCAAAATGGCGGCTGTACTCGTGTGAAACACAGCATACACTGACACAGCACCTCACAATAAAAAAATACAGCACCCGTACAGTAAAAAATACAGTACCCCACATCAGCACAGCCCCCTCGGTAGTAGCAGAGCCCCCCCTCAGGTGGACCCCCCACCTCACAGCCGCCACCCAGAAACGGGGAAAGGGAGAGAGAAAAGCAGGGCGGACCCTCAGTCGACCTCCCCAGGAATGCACCAGCCCAAAACACCCTGCCGAGGCAAAGGGATACTACTTACCCGTCCTGTGACCACCGGCTGGAGGCATTCCAGACAGACCCAACGTCCGCTTGCGGCATGGCTGTCGGCCCGGCACACTGTGACACAGCCATAGAGACCGGTCATATGTGTGCCCTGGAATGTGTAGTTCACCGGCCGCCACTGGAGCAACGGGGCATGTCGTGGACGGCCTAGCTAAAGACCGGCACACGCTTGATGGCCAAACATGGGGGGACTACAAGGATCAAGATCCAGCCTGTCACCCAGTCGGCAGTTGATTGTAGATCCCAGGATCCAAAAATGCAGTAACAAATAAAGGCGAAAAAAATCGCAAAAAAATCTCCAGAGCACATGGGCTCCAGAAAGGCCATGTCCTCTCCTGACGCTAGGCAGATTAAAACTGAGGCTGGATGCTTCCAGAGAGTGGGATGTACCCGGGGGACACGCCCCCTGGGAGGTGCTGTACTGAGAGAAGTGTTTTAACACTTAAAGTGCTGTTTTTTTCTGCCTAGTCTCTCCTAGAAGGAAAGGTATATAACCCTAAGGTCAATGCTGCTGTGTCCGTCCATGAACGGAAGAGAAACTTATTTTCCTCCATTTATAACATTTGTATCATGTGATCTCTCTGGAGTTTTGGTTGATATTCTGTCTCCATCATATAAAATACACCTATGAGAGAAATTATATTCATTTCTATGTAACAATCGGCATAGGAAGTAAAATGAGCCGATTACATACAAAAAAATATATATATTGAATGGTTTCTCTTTACAGAAATCCCGGATGAAAAAGAGGAAACAACATCAAATTCACCTTCTAAAGAAAGCAAAAAGGAATCCTCTTTAAAGAAAAGTCGAATCCTGTTGGGTAAAACGGGCGTGATAAAAGAGGAGCCGCAGCAGGTGAGACTTGTTTTGGGTTTTGTCCATTATTATTTTTTTGCTGCTATAAAAATAAACGTATGTAGTACATCCCCCCCAAATGCATTCCCCTGTGTTGTATCCCCTTAAAAATACGACCAGCCCAGAGGAATATCTAGTGTTCTGCAAAAAATCCAGTCAGCTCCAATCTTTCTGTACTGAGCTGACAACCCCGACTCCGCTGCCCTGAAATTCACAGCAGTGTTGTCAGTTTTTCCTGCTAGACTGCTGAACTCCATCCATCCCCACCTACCTCCTCTCTTCTCCCCGCCTATCCCCTACCCCTCTCTCCGCCTATCCCCTGCCCCTCTCTCCGCCTATCCCCTGCCCCTCTCTCCACCTATCCCCTGCCCCTCTCTCCGCCTATCCCCTGCCCCTTTCTCCGCCTATCCCCTTTCTCCGCCTATCCCCTGCCCCTCTCTCCGCCTATCCCATGCCCCTCTCTCCGCCTATCCCATGCCCCTCTCTCCGCCTATCCCATGCCCCTCTCTCCGCCTATCCCCTGCCCCTCTCTCCGCCTATCCCCTGCCCCTCTCTCCGCCTATCCCCTGCCCCTCTCTCCGCCTATCCCCTGCCCCTCTCTCCGCCTATCCCATGCCCCTCTCTCCGCCTATCCCATGCCCCTCTCTCCGCCTATCCCATGCCCCTCTCTCCGCCTATCCCATGCCCCTCTCTCCGCCTATCCCCTGCCCCTCTCTCTGCCTATCCCCTGCCCATCTCTCCGCCTATCCCCTGCCCCTCTCTCTGCCTATCCCCCCCCCCCCCACACAGAATCTGGTGCAGCTGTGCATGGCAGCCAATCAGCTTCTAACTTCAGCTTCTTCGATGAAGCTTTGACAATAAAACCTGAAAGCTGATTGGTCTCCACGCAGAGCTGCACCTGATTCTGCACTCTCCAGTTTCAGTGAATCTCCTGCAATGTGTCATGTCGGCAGTATTATTATCGCCTCCTATAACAACCTGTTGTACTTTTATATATAAATGTGATTTTTGTTTTTCTCTGGTGAAGAACATGTCCCAGCCGGAGGTGAAGGATCCCTGGAATCTGTCCAATGATGAGTTTTATTACCCCAAACAGCAAGGATTGCGGGGAACCTTCGGAGGAAACATCATCCAGGTACAGAAAGTGATATGATAATCTATACTGGGGGGGAGGGGATATTTGGAGGTGTGTACAGTGCGCCATACAACGATTGCAGCCATCGCCCAGGAAGGTCTACAGAAGATCCCAGCAGTCTGGACACAGAGGGGGTTATAAATATGTCCTTGTTGGGAATGCATACATCAGGAACGGTCACAAGGCCCGTGATCGCACCGTCATCACACAGATCAAAGGTGAAATCAGAAGAGCCAATAAATATAAAATAATCATTTCTTTCTCGTACATCACGGGACACAGAGCAGCATATTCATTACTATGTGGGTTATATGGAGTACCTTCAGGTGATGGACACTGGCAATCTCAAACAGGAAGTGCCCCTCCCTATATAACCCCCTCCCATAGGAGGAGTACCTCAGTTTTTTCGCCAGTGTCTTAGGTGTTGGTCATGGAATAGCTTGTCTCCTACATCCTTGGGATCAAGGCAGGCTAACCGGATCTGTCCAAGGTGCCTCAGAGCCAAAGTGGACAGTACCCGGGCCCCAAACCGTGGGGTTTTGCCCATAATGCTTCTCTTTTTAGAGAGCTGGACCCTGGGCCCAGGACTTAGAACCTCTGCGGTACCTAAGGTAACCTGTTTGCCAGGGTGCTATATGGGCCCAGGACAGTGGGTTCCTTTTTAGGACCCCAGGGCCTGAAGGTCTAGTACGCCACCCACGGAGATGGGGGAAGATTGGACCGCTTGCTATGCAAAGTCCTGCGGCATGGAGCAGGTAAGAAAGGGGGGGCCTGCGGGACTTGGTTCGTCGGCAGGCTCTCTAGGGAGATCTTTGGGGGATGTGCCTGAGTATGCTCTTGCATTGGCAGTTTTGGGCCACTATGTCTATCAAAGAGACAGGATGGTCTATGTATGGGCTCCCATGTGTGATCTTCCTAAAGATATGTGTTGCATTGTAAATTGTCTGCTGGGCGCTGGGTTGGGAAAGGAGCTGTGTGTTAGCTATGCTTTCCCAGGACTGGGGGGTCAGTGACTCACCTGAGGCCTTACCTGTCTGGGTGCCGTGCGGTGTACTCCTCCAGCATGTCAGACGCTTCCGGCGTGGCCCCCTCCTCCGCAACAGGGGCGCGCGCGCGGGCGCGCGCCCTGTAATATAGGCGCAGGGTGATGATTCGCGCCGTTGTGGAGAAAGAGGGGCGGGACATCCAGTCTCATAAAAGGAAGGGGCGGCCCTTCCTCTATGCTGTGTAGCTCAGTTGCTTACTGAGCTTGAAGGAGGAGGACGCAGAGCGGTTGCAGTGCGGCTGAGGGCACCCAGTGGCGCAAGGAAGTATTGCAGTTCTGGTGAACAGAACTAGCTGTGTGGTTACTAGCCTAAAAAATTCCTTATACAGCAGATGGATACTTGCAATTTTTTGAGGGAAGACAGCATGTTTTCATAAAAAAAAAAAAAAAAAAAAAAAAAGGTTTTTGAAAAAAAAAAAAAAATATATAGGAAACATACTGGTCTTCCCGTTTTGGTTTTTGGACGTTAATTGTTAATACCGTTCCCTAAACCGTACTATTTCTTTCTCCTAGCTACAACCATCAAGGGTTGTAAGCAGGGGTACCTCGGTATTGTACCATGGCTTCCAAAGGTTCAGGATCAGGGGGTACAAAAGAAAGGGGCCCCCCCTCAGATTCTGACGGTTCAGATCGGCCTATGCCGGTACTTTCCCCACAGGTTATTACACCATTGGGCACCTTGGTTAAGCCATTAGGGAGATCTGGTGCTGAGGCTACATCAGATCCACCCAACCCTGTGTTTATCACAGAGAGTATGCTAGCCGCCTCCTTGGAGGGGCTAGAGAAAAGATTGGCGGCTATGATAGCCAAATCTACACCGGGTAAAAAGCGGACTAGGTCTCCGTCGCCTGAGTGTGGACCCTCAGATGCTGAGGTTCTCTCCCCGGGGGGATTTGAGTTGCAGGAGGATCATTTGGACCGGGACCAAATTGGTTCAGAGGTTGAGGGTTCGGCTAATGAAGAGCCTTGCTCGGCCTCCCAAGCGGAAAGCTTCTGGGTTCATTCTCTGACAGACATGGTCCACTTGGCGTTTAATTTGCCTTTGCCGGAACCTCAGGGTCCGGCCGTATCATCTTTAGGCTCTTTGAAAACGCCTCGCAGTAGCGCTGTTTTTCCAGTCCATCCTCTTTTAGAGGAAGTAATCTTCCAGGATTGGGCACGACCAGACAGAATCTTTTTACCACCTAAAAGATTTTCCGTCGTCTATCCTATGGAAGAAAAATTTGCCAAAAAGTGGACTATCCCAGTGGTGGATGCCGCCATCTCCTGTGTAAATAAGTCCCTGACTTGCCCGGTAGAAAACATACAGGTGTTTAAAGAACCGGTTGATAAGCGTTTGGAGACGCTTTTAAAAGCATCCTTTACTACGGCGGGTGCAGTAATACAGCCAGCGGTGGCTGCTATTGGAGTTTGTCAGGCACTAACAGACCAGACAAGACAAATGCTTAAGGTTATTCCGGCCCAACAGGCGGAAGAATTATCTGATATTCCTAGAGCCATGTGCTTCGCGGTGGATGCTATAAAGGATTCCATCCAGCAAGCGTCTCGTCTGTCACTATTTTTAGTACATATGAGAAGGCTCTTATGGTTAAAGAACTGGGAGGCTGAGCCCCCATGCAAAAAGCTCCTGGCAGGGTTTCCCTTCCATGGAGAACGACTCTTCGGAGAAGATCTGGATAAATACATTCAGACTATTTCAAGTGGCAAAAGTACACTTCTACCAGTAAAAAAGAAGGTCCGGGGACCTGCGTTCAAACGGCAGCTTCCCCCTGCTCAGGGGCCCGCCAATTCCAGGCAGTATCGACGGCCTCCTGCGAGATCATACTTTAACAATAAGCCACCAGGACAAGCCTTTGGAGGCAAGAAGCAGTGGTATCGTAAACCAGCAAAGACAGCCCCTAAGTCTGCCTCATGAAGGGACGCCCCCACCCACGAAGGTGGGGGGAAGGCTGCGTCTTTTTTCAGAAATTTGGGAGACCGACATTCCCGACAAGTGGGTCCGGTCTTCCGTGGCCACAGGCTACAAATTAGAATTTCTAAGAATCCCTCCACCTCATTATCAGGAGTCGAGAGTGCCAGTCGAGCCGACAAAGAAGGCCGCCTTAATGGCGGCATTAAATCATTTGCTTTACCAAGGCGTGATAGTAGAGGTACCAGCCCAGGAACAGGGGCTAGGGTTCTACTCCAATCTGTTCATCATCCCAAAGCCCAACGGCGATGTCAGGCCAATCTTGGACTTAAAGGGATTAAATGCGTACTTAAAAGTACGCTCGTTCCGGATGGAATCCGTGCGATCGGCAGCCGCCGCACTTCAGAAAGACGACTTTCTGGCCTCCATAGACATAAAGGATGCTTACCTTCATGTGCCAATTTTTCAGCCACATCAAAGGTTTCTACGCTTCACAGTGGCTCGGCGTCATTTTCAATTTGTGGCACTCCCTTTCGGGTTGGCTACGGCTCCTCGAGTATTCACCAAGGTCCTAGCTCCAATTCTAGCCAACCTAAGAATCCAGGGGATCATTGTCCTAGCATACCTGGACGACCTTCTAATCATAGATCATTCATCTCCTGGCCTGGAGCGAGCAGTGGCTCTCACGGTTCGTTACCTAGAGAGGTTCGGTTGGGTCCTAAACCGAGAAAAATCAGCTTTCCAACCCACAAAGAGGTTGGAATATCTCGGCATGTCATTAGACACGGAACAACAAAGGGTGTTCCTGCCTCGAATAAAGGTCGAGGCTATCAAAGAATTGATACATCTGGTTCTAAGCAAGAGAAAACCAACGATTCGCCTATGCATGCGATTACTAGGCAAGCTAGTGGCCACCTTCGAAGCGGTGCCATACGCTCAAAGTCACACTCGTGTCCTGCAGGCAGCCATTCTGTCAGCGTGGAGCAAGAGGCCACAGGCCTTGGAATTTCCGTTGCCACTCTCATCAAGAGTCCGGCAGAGTCTGTGTTGGTGGTTAGACCCTCAGAATCTACTGAAGGGAAAATCTTTCAGCCCCGTGACATGGAAGATAGTGACCACAGATGCCAGCCTGAAGGGCTGGGGAGCGATCTTGGATGGGTGCACTCACCAAGGTACGTGGGCACAGGAGGAGAGTCAATTGCCCATCAATATCTTGGAGCTCAGAGCTGCCCGGCTAGCCCTCAGGGCTTGGACCTCCAAATTACAGGGGTTCCCGGTGAGGATACAGTCAGACAATGCCACGGCTGTGGCATATATAAATCACCAAGGGGGAACCAAGAGTCAAGCAGCTCAGAGAGAAGTGAGCTTAATTTTCCTATGGGCAGAGAATCATGTGCCCTGCATATCGGCAATATTCATTCCCGGGGTGGACAACCTGCAGGCGGACTTCTTGAGTCGTCAGACTCTGTCGCCAGGGGAATGGTCTCTGCATCCGCAAATATTTCAGATAATTTGCCAGAAGTGGGGAATGCCGGACGTGGATATCATGGCATCAAGGCTCAACAAGAAACTAGACAGGTTCATGTCCCGGACTCGGGACCCTATGGCCTGCGGGACCGATGCGTTAGTTTACCCTTGGCATCAGTTCAATCTTCTATATGCCTTCCCTCCGCTCCAGTTACTACCCCGCCTGTTGCGCAGGATCAGGGTGGAGCACAAGCCAGTCATTCTGATAGCTCCAGCATGGCCCAGAAGGGCATGGTACTCACTAATCCTAAAGATGTCAGTGGGAGACCCTTGGACGCTTCCTCTACGACCAGACCTACTCTCACAAGGCCCGATCCTCCACCCTGCATTACGGCGTCTAAATTTGACGGCCTGGCGGCTGAATCCCTGATTCTTAGGGGTAGAGGTCTATCTAGACAAGTAATCTCTACCCTGATTAAGGCTAGAAAGCCAGTCTCCAGAGTAATTTATTACAGGGTTTGGAGGGCCTATGTAGGCTGGTGCGAGTCCAAGAAATGGCTTTCCCGCAAATATACCATTGATAGAGTATTAAGTTTTCTCCAGCTAGGAGTGGATAAAGGATTGGCATTAAGCACAATCAAGGGACAGATTTCAGCTTTGTCAGTGTGGTTTCAGAGGCCGCTGGCCACCCACTCGCTGGTTAAGACCTTCATTCAGGGGGTCTTGCGTATTAATCCTCCGGTTAAGTCACCACTTTGTCCGTGGGACCTGAATCTTGTTCTGTCAACTCTACAGAAACAACCCTTTGAGCCGTTGGCTGAAGTTCCTTTGGTTTTACTAACAAGGAAGTTGGTATTTCTGGTCGCCATAGTTTCCGCCAGAAGAGTGTCAGAGTTGGCAGCCTTATCTTGTAAGGAGCCATATCTTATTCTGCATAAAGACAAGGTGGTTCTCCGTCCTCATCCTTCCTTTTTACCAAAGGTTATATCCAGTTTTCACCTGAACCAGGATTTGGTATTACCATCCTTTTTTCCAAAGCCCACTTCCAGAAAGGAAGGGTTGCTGCATACCTTGGATATTGTCAGGGCCATGAAGGCCTATCTTAAAGCTACAGAGAAGATTCGGAAAACAGATGTGTTATTCATTTTGCCAGATGGGCCCAAGAAGGGGCAGGCAGCTGCAAAATCCACCATTTCGAGATGGATTAAACAGTTAATTATTCAGGCCTACGGCTTGAAGAGGTTGCCTCCTCCGTTGTCAGTAAAGGCCCATTCTACCAGGGCCATGGGCGCCTCCTGGGCAGCACACCATCAGATCTCTATGGCTCAAGTATGCAAGGCGGCAACCTGGTCTTCAGTCCACACGTTTACAAAATTTTACCAGGTGGATGTAAGAAGGAATACAGATACAGCCTTTGGGCAGGCAGTGCTGCGGGCTGCGATTTAAGACCCTCAGAATCGGGGGCACCCTTGAGTTAAAATTTAAGTTTAAATTTAATTTTCTCAACTAAGTTGGATTTATTATTATTTGAGAGTATCTCTGAATTAAATCCTTGTGTCTTGGGAAGATTTCTCCCTCCCCTCAGTAAAGCATTGCTTTAGGACATCCCACATAGTAATGAATATGCTGCTCTGTGTCCCGTGATGTACGAGAAAGAAAAAGGGATTTTTAATACAGCTTACCTGTAAAATCCTTTTCTTGGAGTACATCACGGGACACAGAGCTCCCACCCCTCTTGTGGGGACCATTTTGGGAGGCATACTGCTTGCTACAAAACTGAGGTACTCCTCCTATGGGAGGGGGTTATATAGGGAGGGGCACTTCCTGTTTGAGATTGCCAGTGTCCATCACCTGAAGGTACTCCATATAACCCACATAGTAATGAATATGCTGCTCTGTGTCCCGTGATGTACTCCAAGAAAAGGATTTTACAGGTAAGCTGTATTAAAAATCCCTTTTTTGGGGTGAAATGATTGTGAACCGGTGATTGTCCTCCAGGGTGTCGTTGGGGTAATGAGTGTTTTTTTCCTCCCTCTCTCCAGCATTCTATTCCGGCCGTGGAGCTCAGACAGCCATTCTTCCCCACACACATGGGTTCAATGAAGCTCAGACAATGCCATCGTCCTACGCTGAAGAAATACTCGTATGGCTCTCTGTCCCAGCCGGGGCCGCACTCCTGCCAACCGCTGCTCAAACACATCAAGAAGAAGGCAAAGGTAAGTGGTTCCTTCCATGGAGGAGCCGCTGAGCGGATTGGGCCGTTCACACCCCAGGGCTTCAAATCTTTCATGTCTTTGGAATCGGACTGAACACGTGTTGGTAAATCTCTGGACCCCGGGGGCTGGATAATAGGATCGGCCTTAATTGTAGGCAGCTGGGGTATCCTCGAGGCTCCCCAGAAATAGGAAGTGTAGGAAGGATGAGTAGTATGAGTCCAGGAAATTCTGCTCACTGCGTCTCTATGAAAGGGGGAGCAGGGCTCTGCTTCCTCATGTCAGGGCTCTGCTTCCTCATGTCAGGGCTCTGCTTCCTCATGTCAGGGCTCTGCTTCCACCTGTCAGGGCTCTGCTTCCTCATGTCAGGGCTCTGCTTCCTCATGTCAGGGCTCTGCTTCCTCATGTCAGGGCTCTGCTTCCTCATGGCAGGGCTCTGCTTCCTCGTGTCAGGGCTTTGCTTCCTCATGTCAGGGCTCTGCTTCCTCATGTCAGGGCTCTGCTTCCTCATGTCAAGGCTCTGCTTCCTCATGTCAGGGCTCTGCTTCCTCATGTCAGGGCTCTGCTTCCTCATGTCAGGGCTCTGCTTCCTCATGTCAGGGCTCTGCTTCCTCGTGTCAGGGCTTTGCTTCCTCGTGTCAGGGCTTTGCTTCCTCATGTCAGGGCTCTGCTTCCTCATGTCAGGGCTCTGCTTCCTCATGTCAGGGCTCTGCTTCCTCATGGCAGGGCTCTGCTTCCTCGTGTCAGGGCTTTGCTTCCTCGTGTCAGGGCTTTGCTTCCTCGTGTCAGGGCTCTGCTTCCTCATGTCAGGGCTCTGCTTCCTCATGTCAGCGCTCTGCTTCCACCTGTCAGGGCTCTGCTTCCTCATGTCAAGGCTCTGCTTCCTCATGTCAGGGCTCTGCTTCCTCATGTCAGGGCTACCCTTCTGATGCATAACAAGCTGTATATTCTGGAGGCAGCTTGGTACTGGTGACCATACTGAGTTCCATGGAAGGGTTGTCTCTGACCATACTGAGTTCCATGGATGGGTTGTCTCTGACCATACTGCGTTCCATGGACAGGTTGTCTCTGACCATACTGAGTTCCATGGAAGGGTTGTCTCTGACCATACTGAGTTTCATGGGTGGGTTGTCTCTGACCATACTGAGTTTCATGGGTGGGTTGTCTCTGACCATACTGAGTTCCATAAGTGGGTTGTCTCTGACCATACTGAGTTCCATGGATGGGTTGTCTCTGACCATACTGAGTTCCATGGATGGGTTGTCTCTGACCATACTGAGTTCCATGGGTGTGTTGTCTCTGACCATACTGAGTTCCATGGATGGGTTGTCTCTGACCATACTGAGTTCCATGGATGGGTTGCCTCTGACCATACTGAGTTCCATGGATGGGTTGTCTCTGACCATACTGAGTTCCATGGATGGGTTGTCTCTGACCATACTGAGTTCCATGGACAGGTTGTCTCTGACCATACTGAGTTCCATGGACAGGTTGTCTCTGACCATACTGAGTTCCATGGATGGGTTGTCTCTGACCATACTGAGTTCCATGGACAGGTTGTCTCTGACCATACTGAGTTCCATGGATGGGTTGTCTCTGACCATACTGAGTTCCATGGACAGGTTGTCTCTGACCATACTGAGTTCCATGGACAGGTTGTCTCTGACCATACTGAGTTCCATGGATGGGTTGTCTCTGACCATACTGAGTTCCATGGATGGGTTGTCTCTGACCGTACTGAGTTCCATAGATGGGTTGTCTCTGACCATACTGAGTTCCATGGATGGGTTGTCTCTGACCATACTGAGTTCCATGGATGGGTTGTCTCTGACCATACTGAGTTTCATGGATGGGTTATCTCTGACCATACTGAGTTCCATAGATGGGTTGTCTCTGACCATACTGAGTTCCATGGATGGGTTGTCTCTGACCATACTGAGTTCCATGGATGGGTTGTCTCTGACCATACTGAGTTCCATGGGTGGGTTATCTCTGACCATACTGAGTTTCATGGATGGGTTGTCTCTGACCATACTGAGTTCCATGGGTGGGTTGTCTCGATTATTATCATTATTATATTTTTCTGGGTCTTTTAGATTCTTGTCCTGAGCTTCAGTCTTGCCCAGTTCTGGGCAGATTTCTGGCTGACCGGCTCTCCTGGCATTAAACCTTGTTCGGAAGTCGTATTGATGATCTGAGATCCCCGACCTTCCGGGGTGCACAGGGCACAGATGAACCCTCTAGAGTGACTTTTGTATGTGATGGTCACATTGTCGTCCATCTGGTGGGACAAAGCTATAAATCTCATGCTTGGAGTTATTGATTGATGGTGAACATTCCATTCCAGATGCGGGAGCAGGAGCGCCAGGCGTCGGGAGGAGGAGAGATGTTCTTCATGCGCACCTCTCAGGATCTGACCGGCAAAGATGGAGACCTCATTCTGGCCGAGTACAGTGAGGAGAACCCGCCGCTGATGATGCAAGTTGGAATGGCCACCAAAATAAAGAACTATTATAAAAGGGTGAGGACCCCGGAGAGGTTCTGGGAATTTTGGTTGGCGGTGATTTTTTTGGGGGCTTTTCTTTATTTTCTGACATTTATTTGTCCATAGAAACCAGGCAAAGACCCCGGAGCCCCAGACTGCAAATTCGGGGAGACGGTGTATTGTCACACGTCGCCGTTCCTCGGCTCCTTACACCCCGGACAGTTACTGCAGGTAAGATGACCCCAGAGGATAATCAGGACTCCTTTACAGAGCAGTGTGACTCTCAGGACTGGATTCCGCTCCCCCGATATATGGAGATTTGTATCTGGTGCTTTTCTCTACTAATCTTCTGTGTTTTTATCTCCAGGCTTTTGAAAACAATCTTTTTAGATCCCCAATATATTTGCACAAGATGCCGGAAACGGACTTCCTGATCATTCGCACGCGGCAAGGTTACTACATACGTGACTTGGTGGACATCTTTGTGGTGGGACAGCAGTGTCCCCTCTTTGAAGTTCCCGGACCCAACTCCAAACGGGCCAACACCCACATCCGTGACTTCCTGCAGGTATGTGGTCCTGTGTGTGATGGGACTTGGTTGTATGTGGTCCTGTCTGTGATGGGACTTGGTTGTATGTGGTCCTGTGTGTGATGGGACTTGGTTGTATGTGGTCCTGTGTGTGATGGGACTTGGTTGTATGTGGTCCTGTGTGTGATGGGACTTGGTTGTATGTGGTCCTGTGTGTGATGGGACTTGGTTGTATGTGGTCCTGTGTGTGATGGGACTTGGTTGTGTGTAGAATCCCTATGACAAACATCTAATGTTCTCTTATTTTGACCCATTCTTAGGTTTTCATCTATCGCCTTTTTTGGAAAAGTAAGGACCGGCCTCGTAGGATCCGCATGGAGGACATCAAGAAGGCTTTCCCTTCCCATTCAGAAAGCAGCATCAGGAAGAGACTGAAGCTCTGTGCCGACTTTAAGAGGACCGGTAAGACGGGACATCAGAACGTGGTGCAGACCACACCTTGGTAATAATCTTCACAAGTCCTCCTCAGGACCGTGTGCTTGAAGGAGATGCTCTGCCCACCTGCAGGAACATTGAAAAGACCTCCACTCCCTCCCCGTTCTCGGGTTTGTCACCTCCCAGTTCTCGGGTTTGCCACCTCCCAGTTCTCGGGTTTGTCACCTCCCAGTTCTCGGGTTTGCCGCCTCCCAGTTCTCGGGTTTGCCGCCTCCCAGTTCTCGGGTTTGCCGCCTCCCAGTTCTCGGGTTTTGCCGCCTCCCAGTTCTCGGGTTTGCCACCTCCCAATTCTCGGGTTTGCCACCTCCCAGGTCTCGGGTTTGCCGCCTCCCAGTTCTCGGGTTTGCCGCCTCCCAGTTCTCGGGTTTGTCGCCTCCCAGTTCTCGGGTTTGCCACCTCCCAGTTCTCGGGTTTGCCGCCTCCTAGTTCTCGGGTTTATCACCTCCCAGTTCTCGGGTTTGTCGCCTCCCAGTTCTCGGGTTTGCCGCCTCCCAGTTCTCGGGTTTGCCGCCTCCCAGTTCTCGGGTTTGCCACCTCCCAGTTCTCGGGTTTGTCGCCTCCCAGTTCTCGGGTTTGCCGCCTCCCAGTTCTCGGGTTTGCCGCCTCCCAGTTCTCGGGTTTGCCGCCTCCCAGTTCTCGGGTTTGTCGCCTCCCAGTTCTCGGGTTTGTCGCCTCCCAGTTCTCGGGTTTGCCGCCTCCCAGTTCTCGGGTTTGCCGCCTTCCCGTTCTCGGGTTTGCCGCCTCCCAGTTCTCGGGTTTGCCGCCTCCCAGTTCTCGGGTTTGTCGCCTCCCAGTTCTCGGGTTTGTCACCTTCCAGTTCTCGGGTTTGCCGCCTCCCAGTTCTCGGGTTTGTCGCCTCCCAGTTCTCGGGTTTGTCACCTCCCAGTTCTCGGGTTTGTCACCTCCCAGTTCTCGGGTTTGCCGCCTCCCAGTTCTCGGGTTTGTCACCTCCCAGTTCTCGGGTTTGTCGCCTCCCAGTTCTCGGGTTTGTCACCTCCCAGTTCTCGGGTTTGTCACCTCTCCAGCACACCTCTCCAGCACCTCCCCAGCGCACCTCTCCAGCACCTCCCCAGCGCACCTCTCCAGCACCTCTCCAGCACCTCTCCAGCACACGTTCAACGCAAAGCGCAGCAGCTGACATGAAAAGGGCGAGTTTGACCGACTTTTCCTGCAACCCGAATCCACCTCAATGGAAAGGAGACAAATATGTATAACATTGATACATTGTATGCAAATACTTCATACATTTTCTTTTGTCTCCTCCTCCAGGAATGGACTCTAATTGGTGGGTGTTGAAGCCGGATTTCCGTTTACCAACAGAAGAAGAAATTCGAGCGATGGTGTCCCCCGAACAGTGCTGTGCTTATTATAGCATGCTGTCTGCAGAGCAGAGGTTAAAGGTAAGTCATTCCCGTTCCACTCTGTACTGGTAAGTCATTCCCGTTCCACTCTGTACTGGTAAGTCATTCCCATTCCACTCTGTACTGGTAAGTCATTCCCGTTCCACTCTGTACTGGTAAGTCATTCCCGTTCCACTCTGTACTGGTAAGTCATTCCCGTTCCACTCTGTACTGGTAAGTCATTCCCATTCCACTCTGTACTGGTAAGTCATTCCCATTCCACTCTGTACTGGTAAGTCATTCCCATTCCACTCTGTACTGGTAAGTCATTCCCATTCCACTCTGTACTGGTAAGTCATTCCCATTCCACTCTGTACTGGTAAGTCATTCCCATTCCACTCTGTACTGGTAAGTCATTCCCGTTCCACTCTGTGCTGGTAAGTCATTCCCGTTCCACTCTGTGCTGGTAAGTCATTCCCGTTCCACTCTGTACTGGTAAGTCATTCCCGTTCCACTCTGTACTGGTAAACCATTCCTATGCCAGTCCATGCAGACTGGAACAGGAATGGTTTACCAGTACAGACTGGAACAGGAACGGTTTACCAGTACACACTGGAACAGGAATGGTTTACCAGTACAGACTGGAACAGGAATGGTTTACCAGTACAGACTGGAACAGGAATGGTTTACCAGTACAGACTGGAACAGGAATGGTTTACCAGTACAGACTGGAACAGGAATGGTTTACCAGTACACACTGGAACAGGAATGGTTTACCAGTACACACTGGAACAGGAATGGTTTACCAGTACACACTGGAACAGGAATGGTTTAGCAGACGATACAATACACTGTGTACTGGTAAACCATTCCTGTTCCAGTGTGTACTGGTAAACCGTTTCTGTTCCAGTGTGTACTGGTAAACCGTTCCTGTTCCAGTGTGTACTGGTAAACCGTTCCTGTTCCAGTGTGTACTGGTAAACCGTTCCTGTTCCAGTGTGTACTGGTAAACCATTCCTGTTCCAGTGTGTACTGGTAAACCGTTCCTGTTCCAGTGTGTACTGGTAAACCGGTCCTGTTCCAGTGTGTACTGGTGAATCCTTCCTGTTCCAGTGTGTACTGGTGAATCCTTCCTGTTCCAGTGTGTACTGGTGAATCCTTCCTGTTCCAGTGTGTACTGTTAAATCGTTCCTGTGTGTACTGGTGAATCCTTCCTGTCCCAGTGTGTCCTGGTAAACCGTTCCAGTGTGTACTGGTGAATCCTTCCTGTTCCAGTGTGTACTGGTGAATCCTTCCTGTTCCAGTGTGTACTGGTGAATCGTTCCTGTTCCAGTGTGTACTGGTGAATCCTTCCTGTTCCAGTGTTTCCTGGTAAACCGTTCCTTTTCCAGTGTGTACTGGTAAACCATTCCTTTTCCAGTGTGTAATGGTGAATCCTTCCTGTTCCAGTGTGTACAGACGATACATCAGCCATCCCTGCGCCATTCTTTACAGATTGTTTCCGTCTCTTGCAGGATGCCGGCTATGGAGAGAAATCTTTTTTTGCCCCAGAGGAAGAAAATGAAGAAGATTTCCAGATGAAGATCGATGATGAGGTAAGTCCCGGCCCTTGTAGAGGATTTCTCATGTGCCTGGCTGTCTTATAACTGATTGTCCTCCATTGTTGTAGGTGAGGACGGCTCCCTGGAACACGACAAGAGCCTTCATCGCTGCAATGAAAGGGAAATGTCTGCTGGAGGTGACGGGGGTAGCTGACCCCACAGGGTGCGGGGAAGGATTCTCCTATGTGAAGATTCCTAACAAGCCGACTCAGCAGAAGGTTCGTCCGTTTTATTCGACAGCATTAAAGTGATTCTGAAAAGTAACAAACATGTTATATTTATATGGTCTGTAATGCACAGAGCAGCCCTGATCCTCTTCTTTTTGGGGCTCCTGGCTCCTCTCCCCTGCCAAGTGCCCCCAATAGTAAGCCTCTAGCTATGCAGGCTCACTCCTGAGCCACGCTCCTGTGAATGCACATTGTCCATTTACACACAGGACGTGGCTCGGCCCTGCTCTCTTCTCATTTGCTCACTGGCTGTGATTGACAGCAGCAGGAGCCAATGGCTTCCACTGCTGTGTGAGCCAATGAGGAGAGAGAGAGCTGCTGATCCTAAGGCACATTGCTGGATCAGGATTGGGGGGGGGGGGGCTTGAGGTTTAAGATCATGTGAGTGTTCATTCACACCCGTATATCCGAATCCCATCTATCTGCGGGGGGAGATTCATCCAGTATTTACCGTTTTGTACGATTCGATTATTTTTTGTTTTTTCTCTTTATTTTATCAGCAAGACGATAAAGAGCCGCAGCCTGTGAAGAAAACTGTGACTGGAACGGACGCCGATCTGCGACGACTTTCACTGAAAAATGCCAAACAACTGCTGAGGAAATTTGGAGTACCGGAGGAAGAGGTGAGTGCAGGAAGATGCCAGCGGGGAGGAGGAGGTGAGTGCAGGAAGATGTCAGCGGGGAGGAAGAGGTGAGTGCAGGAAGATGTCAGCGGGGAGGAGGAGGTGAGTGCAGGAAGATGTCAGCGGGGAGGAGGAGGTGAGTGCAGGAAGATGTCAGCGGGGAGGAGGAGGTGAGTGCAGGAAGATGTCAGTGGGGAGGAGGAGTCGAGGGCAGGAAGATGTCAGCGGGGAGGAAGAGGTGAGTGCAGGAAGATGTCAGTGGGGAGGAGGAGTCGAGGGCAGGAAGATGTCAGCGGGGAGGAAGAGGTGAGTGCAGGAAGATGTCAGCGGGGAGGAAGAGGTGAGTGCAGGAAGATGTCAGTGGGGAGGAAGAGGTGAGTGCAGGAAGATGTCAACGGGGAGGAAGAGGTGAGTGCAGGAAGATGTCAGCGGGGAGGAGGAGGTGAGTGCAGGAAGATGTCAGCGGGGAGGAGGAGGTGAGTGCAGGAAGATGTCAGCGGGGAGGAGGAGGTGAGTGCAGGAAGATGTCAGTGGGGAGGAGGAGGTGAGTGCAGGAAGATGTCAGCGGGGAAGAGGAGGTGAGTGCAGGAAGATGTCAGCGGGGAGGAAGAGGTGAGGGCAGGAAGATGTCAGCGGGGGAGGAGGAGGAGGAGGAGGTGAGTGCAGGAAGATGTCAGCGGGGAGGAAGAGGTGAGTGCAGGAAGATGTCAGCGGGGAGGAAGAGGTGAGTGCAGGAAGATGTCAGCGGGGAGGAAGAGGTGAGTGCAGGAAGATGTCAGCGGGGAGGAAGAGGTGAGGGCAGGAAGATGTCAGCGGGGAGGAAGAGGTGAGGGCAGGAAGATGTCAGCGGGGAGGAGGAGGAGGTGAGTGCAGGAAGATGTCAGCGGGGAGGAGGAGGTGAGTGCAGGAAGATGTCAGCGGGGAGGAGGAGGTGAGTGCAGGAAGATGTCAGCGGGGAGGAGGAGGTGAGATGTCAGCGGGGAGGAGGAGGTGAGTGCAGGAAGATGTCAGCGGGGAGGAGGAGGTGAGTGCAGGAAGATGTCAGCGGGGAGGAGGAGGTGAGATGTCAGCGGGGAGGAGGAGGTGAGTGCAGGAAGATGTCAGCGGGGAGGAGGAGGTGAGTGCAGGAAGATGTCAGCGGGGAGGAAGAGGTGAGGGCAGGAAGATGTCAGCGGGGAAGAGGAGGTGAGTGCAGGAAGATGTCAGTGGGGAGGAGGAGTCGAGGGCAGGAAGATGTCAGCGGGGAGGAGGAGGTGAGGGCAGGAAGATGTCAGCGGGGAGGAAGAGGTGAGTGCAGGAAGATGTCAGCGGGGAGGAAGAGGTGAGGGCAGGAAGATGTCAGCGGGGAGGAGGAGGTGAGTGCAGGAAGATGTCAGCGGGGAGGAAGAGGTGAGGGCAGGAAGATGTCAGCGGGGAGGAAGAGGTGAGGGCAGGAAGATGTCAGCGGGGAGGAGGAGCTGAGTGCAGGAAGATGTCAGCGGGGAAGAAGAGGTGAGTGCAGGAAGATGTCAGCGGGGAGGAAGAGGTGAGTGCAGGAAGATGTCAGCGGGGAGGAAGAGGTGAGGGCAGGAAGATGTCAGCGGGGAGGAAGAGGTGAGGGCAGGAAGATGTCAGCGGGGAGGAAGAGGTGAGGGCAGGAAGATGTCAGCGGGGAGGAGGAGGTGAGTGCAGGAAGATGTCAGCGGGGAGGAAGAGGTGAGGGCAGGAAGATGTCAGCGGGGAGGAAGAGGTGAGGGCAGGAAGATGTCAGCGGGGAGGAGGAGCTGAGTGCAGGAAGATGTCAGCGGGGAAGAAGAGGTGAGTGCAGGAAGATGTCAGCGGGGAGGAAGAGGTGAGTGCAGGAAGATGTCAGCGGGGAGGAAGAGGTGAGGGCAGGAAGATGTCAGCGGGGAGGAAGAGGTGAGGGCAGGAAGATGTCAGCGGGGAGGAAGAGGTGAGTGCAGGAAGATGTCAGCGGGGAGGAATGGTGGTCTGTGATCAAAGATGTGAGTGTCAATGGGGGGGGGGGGGGGGGGGGGGGGGGGGGGGGAGCGCATCAGCAAAATCCCATCGACTTTATCCACTTCAGCCTCGGAGGATTTGGCTGCCCAAAGACAAGGCCAGTTTTTGCGATTCAGCACTGCGTGGCTTTAACTGACACTTGCGCAGTCGTGCGACGTGGCTCCCAAACAAAATTGGCGTCCTTTTTTCCCCACAAATAGAGCTTTCTTTTGGTGGTATTTGCTCACCTCTGCGATTTTTATTTTTTGCACTATAAACAAAAATAGAGCGACAATTTTGAAAAAAAAAGCATACTTTTTGCTATAATAAATATCCCCAAAAAATATATATATATAAAAAAAAAATGTTTCCCTCAGTTTAGGCCGATACGTATTCTTCTACATATTTTTGGTAAAAAAAATCGCAATAAGCGTTTATCGATTGGTTTGCACAAAACTTATCAAGTCTACAAAATAGGAGATAGTTTTATGGCATTTTTATTAATATTTTTTTTTTTACTGGTAATGGCGGCGATCAGTGATTT
>NW_024404481.1:118409-221346 GCF_905171775.1 Rana temporaria
GAGGAGGAATGGTGATCAGAGATGTGAGTGTCAATGGGGCGCGGGGGGGGGGGGGGGTGCATCAGCAAAATCCCATCGACTTTATCCACTTCAGTCCTGGAGAATTTGGCTGCCCAAAGACAAGACCAGTTTTTGCGATTCGGCACTGCGTTGCTTTAACTGACAATTGCGTGGTCGTGCGACGTGGCTCCCAAACAAAATTGGCGTCCTTTTTTTCCCACAAATAGAGCTTTCTTTTGGTGGTATTTGATCACCTCTGCGGTTTTTATTTTTTGCGCTATAAACAAAAATAGAGCGACAATTTTGAAAAAAAATACAACATTTTTTACTTTTTTCTATAATAAATATCCCCAAAAAATATCTAAAAAATGTTTTCCCTCAGTTTAGTCCGATACGTATTCTTCTACCTATTTTTGGTAAATAAAATCGCAAAAATCGTTTATCGATTGGTTTGCGCAAAAGTTATCGAGTCTACAAAATAGGGGATAGTTTTATGGCATTTTTATTAATATTTTTATTTTTTTACTAGTAATGGCGGCGATCAGCGAATTTTATCGTGACTGCGACATTATGGCGGACACATCGGACACTTTTGGCGCTATTTTGGGACTATTGTAATTTTTACAGCGATCAGTGCCATAACAATGCACTGAGTACTGTGTAAATGACACTGGCTTGGAAGGGGTTAACCACTAGGGGGCAGGGAAGGGGTTAATGTGAAGTTCCACCCGGATTTTTATTTTTTTTTGTTACCAATAATCCCAAAAAATAAAAAAAAATTACTTTTTCTCTTTCGTTCATAGACGGACACAGCATCCTTTGACCTTAGGGTTATGCTTCTTCCTACCAGGAGATTTTAGGCAGAATTCTTACAGCACTTAAGGTGTTAAAAACTTTCCTTCATGCCGCTCCTCCCAGGGGGCGTGGCTCCCCCAGGCATAACCCCCACTCTGCTTCAGCAGCCTCAGTTTGTTTCTGCCTAACCGTCAGGAGAGTCAGGCTCTCTCTGGAGTCCTGGACTCTGGAGTTTTTTCTTGCAAATTTTTTTGCTTTTTGCGAGTTTTTCCTCGCTTTTTTATTTTATTTTTGAATCTTGCGATTCTTCTATCAACAGCCGACTGGGTGACAGGCTGGGTCCTCGACCCTTGTAGTCCCCCCAGGTTCGGCTTTCGAGCGTGTGCCGGCCCTCAGCTCCGCTTTGGGACGTCCACGACGGGCCCCGTTGCTCCAGGGGCGGCCGGGGAACTTCGGTTCTAGGGCACACATATGACCGGTCTCTATGGCCTTGTCACAGTGTGTCTGGCTGACAACCATGCCGTTCGCGGACGTTGGTTCTGTCTGGGATACCTCCAGCCGGGTAGTCGCAGGACAGGTAAGTAGTGGCCCCTTACTCAGGTAAGTGGTCTGGCTGGAATGTTTTCCCTTGGGAGGTCGACTGAGGGTTTTTCCCTGCTTTCCTCTCTCCCTTATTCCTCTCCCTCCTTCCCCCTTTGGGTGACGGCTGTGCAGGGGGTTTTTTTCTCTGGGGCTCATTTTTTTCACTCGTGGTATGGCTGGGGCTGTTCTGTGTCACTGCAGGGGACTGTGGTGGACATTCTGGGCATTTTTGTGTGTGCTGTGTGCTGTTTTGGTGTACTGTCATTTTTGGGTACACTGTCTTTTTAAAACTGCGCAACGGCGGCCATTTTGCCGGAGCCGCGCTTGTATTATTCGGCGGCCATTTTCTTGTGGCCGGCGCCGTTTTCAGCACTAGTTCGGCCTCTAGTGGCCGTTTCGGCGGGGAAAAAAGACCGCGAATCATCTGAGGGGACAGACGCAGCGCTGCAGCTTCTCCTCAGCACACACTTGCCTTCACAGACCGCGCTGTACCAGGGGGTGGTGAGTCTCAGGGGGCCCCATACTGTGCTCTAGCGGCCGGGAGGTGACCTGTGGGGGACTTTTTTCCTGCCATTGGCAGTGGGGGTGACACGGCAGCTGCAATATGGAGCCTGAATCAGGCCCCTCATTCCTCACAATGCCGGAATTAACCCTTAAGCGCCCCTTCCCCTGCCACATCTGTTGAGTCGGTGTCGGCTGTCCTGGAGTCTTTTTCTCACCAGGTTTGGAGCAGCCAGTGCTCGGTTGGGGGGTAAAAAAGCGCCCCCCCGGAGGCTGTTTCTGGGGATATCTCTGACGCAGAATCTGATGCTTCTGGTTCTGTCATGTCAGAGGATACGGGCTTAACCCACATGGACAGCGAGGATGACTCTGCTGCGGAGTCTGCTGACAAGGAATTTGTTGGAGCTCTTATTACTGCGGTGCGTGAGGCTCTTCATTTAGAGGATTTGGCGGAGACACCAGCGGTGTCAGTCCTTTTGGATTCCGCAAACCACCGCGTACCGCTAAGGTATTCCCTTGTGTTCCTTATTTGGACAATTTGTTGTATAAGGAATGGGATACACCGCAAAAGGCTTTTACTATTCCTAAAAGCTTTGCTACCCGTTACCCCCTGGAGGAGGACTTTTAAAAAAAAAAAAAAAAAAAAAAAAAAGTGGGTCACTCCTCCGTCGGTGGACCCTCCTGTGTCCAGACTGAGTAAGGCTACTACGTTGCCTGTGGAGGGGGCTCCTGCTTTCAAGGACCCCGCTGATAGGAGAGTGGAGGCCGTGGCCCGCTCCCTGTTCTCGGTGGTGGGTTCGGCGGTAAGGCCGGCTCTGGCCGGCGCCCTGGTTGCTCAGAAGCTAACTGAAAGGGCGAAGCTCCTGCTGCAGGATCTGGAGGTCCAGGGTGCTTCCGAGTCCTCTAGGGACCTGGCTGAACAGTTGATTCAGGGTCAGAAGTTTCTCTGCGAGGCGGATATGGATTAGATTCCTTTGCTTTCCAGGGCTTCTGTCTACGCAGTGGTTCTGCGCCGCCTTATATGGCTGAAGTGCTGGTCGGCTGACCAGTCCTCAAAAAAGGCCTTGATAGATTTGCCTTTTAAGGGCGGACGGCTTTTGGGGGCATCCCTGGATGACATCATTAAGGATGCCACTGGAGGTAAGAGCACCTTGCTCCCTCAGTCGGGGAAGGGTAGGGAACCTCGCCGCAAGCAAGGTCCTACTTTTACTACCCCCTAAGCGGTTTTTTCGTGCGGCTGGAAAGGTCCGCAAGGTGCAAAAGCCCTTGCTGCCGGGCGTAAGCGCCCCTGGTTCAAAAAAACCGAACAAGCCTGCGGACAAGCCTGCTTCCGCATGAAGGTCAGCCCCCGCCCGGGTCTCGGGTGGGGGGACGGCTTCACGACTTCGTGGATCGGTGGAGTTCTCTTCTATCCGACCGTTGGGTTTGCGAGGTGGTCGCCTCGGGGTACAAGATAGAGTTCCTTTCTTGTCCCCCAAAACAGATTTTTTCCATCCAACCTCCAGCTTCCTCCGGATCGTCGGCTAGCCCTGTCCGGGGCTGTCCAGGATCTTCTGGACAGGGGGGTGGTTGTGCCGGTCCCCTCGCTGGAACGGTTTCGGGGGTTCTACTCCAATCTGTTCGTGGTCCCCAAGAAGGGAGGGGTTCGCCCTATCCTGGACCTAAAGGCCCTCAACTCCTTTGTCAAGGTGCAGCGATTCAGGGTGGAGTCGGTCCGTTCTATCATAGCGTCCCTCCACCAGGGGGACTTCATGGCGTCCTTAGACATCATGGACGCATACCTGCATGTTCCCGTTGGCACAAGCCACCAAAAGGTATCTGCGCTTTGCGATCGGGGAGGACCACTATCAATTCGTGGCCCTCCCGTTCGGGCTGGCGTCGGCACCACGGGTGTTCACCAAGGTGCTCGCCCCGATCCTGGCCTTGCTACGGCAGCGAGGGATCGCTATCGTGGGATACCTGGACGACCTTCTCCTGAGAGCTTCTTCAGGCTCAGAGTTAGAGGAGGACGTGTCCATCACGTGTCGGACTCTGCAGGAGTTCGGCTGGTTTTCTGAATCTCAGAAAATCAGTGTTGGTTCCGTCCCAGAGGCTGGAACACCTGGGGCTGGTTTTGGATTCGGGGGAGACAAAAGTGTTCCTCCCATCGCAAAACCTGCTGACCCTGCAATCTGCAGTGAGACAGTTGTTGACCCAGAAGTGGTCATCTCTTCGCTTCTGCATGCGGGTTCTGGGTCTGATGGTGGCCTCCTTCGAGGCGGTTCTGTATGCCCAATTCCACACCAGGGTACTACAGAAGGAGATTCTGTCACGATGGGACAGGGTCCCATCTTCTCTGGATCGCCAGATTCGGTTGAGCCATCTGGCCAAATCTTCCCTGGCATGGTGGCTGACGTCTCCGGTGCTTCGGTCCGGGAAGTCTTTTCTTCCGTGCCGCTGGACAGTGGTCACGACGGATGCCAGCCTCTTCGGCTGGGGGGGCGTCTGGGGCACCCAGTCAGCCCAGGGGCGCTGGACTCGGGAGGAGTCCCGCCTGCCGATCAATATCCTGGAGCTCCGAGCAATCAAGCTGTGCCTTGTCAGGTGGTCGCTGGAGCTACAGGGCCGTCCTGTCAGGATCCAGTCCGACAACGCCACGGCCGTGGCGTACGTCAATCATCAGGGCGGCACAAGGAGCTCGGCCGCGGCGACGGAGGTCGCTCACATACTTCGGTGGGCCGAAAGGTCCGTTCCGGCCCTGTCGGCGGTATACATTCCGGGAGTTCTGAATTGGCAAGCCGACTTCCTGAGTCGCACGACTCTGGATCAAGGGGAGTGGTCTCTCCACCCGGAGGTGTTTCAGATCCTGTGCCAAAAAATGGGGCACTCCAGACGTAGACCTTCTGGCGTCCCGTCTCAATCGGAAGGTGCCACGGTTTGTGGCCAGGTCAAGGGACCCGTGGGCAGACGCGTCAGACGCGTTGGTGGCTCCCTGGGGTCAATATCACCTGATTTACGCCTTCCCTCCTCTAAGGCTCCTACCCCGCCTGCTGCGCAGGGTGGAAGCCGAAGGGATTCCAACGATCCTGATCGCCCCAGATTGGCCGCGTCGCTCTTGGTACGCGGACCTGGTACGTCTGGTGGCAGACGCCCCCTGGCGCCTGCCTCTGAGGGAAGATCTCCTGTCTCAGGGCCCGATCTTCCATCCTGCTTTACGGTCACTGGCTTTAACGGCGTGGCTGTTGAGAACCAGGTACTGAAGGACCGGGGCCTGTCGGGCCCGGTAATCTCTACCATGATGCGTGCACGGAAGTCCACTTCTCGAAAAATTTACCATCGTACATGGAAAGCATACATCTCTATGTGTGAGGAGATGAAGTGGCACCCCCGTACGTACGTGGTGTCCCAGATCCTGCTGTTCCTACAGCGGGGAGTGGACCAGGCTCTTGCCTTGAGCACGATCAAGAGTCAGATTTCTGCTCTGGCTGTTTATTTTCAGCGTCCCGTGGCAGCGCACTCTTTGGTTCGCACGTTTGTGCAGGGGGTCCGGCATGTGGCCCCCCCGGTGCGCCCTCCGCTACCTTCTTGGGACTTGAACTTGGTCCTCTCGGCGCTTCAGCGTGCCCCCTTTGAGGACATTCGGGAGATCCCCTTGCTGACTTTGTCGCAGAAGGTGATCTTTCTGGTAGCTATTACCTCTATCAGACGAGTGTCTGAACTGGCGGCCTTGTCTTGCAAGGCCCCCTACTTGGTCATCCATCAGGATAAGGCGGTGCTGCGCCCGCAGCCCTCTTTTCTTCCGAAGGTCGTTTCGGCCTTTTCACATTAACGAGGACATTGTTGTTCCATCATTATGTCCTCAGCCGAAGAACCCGAAGGAGGCCTCTTTACATTCTCTGGATGTGGTTCGGGCCCTTCGAGTTTACTTGTCGGCGACAGCTCCGTTCCGGAAGTCGGACTCGCTGTTCGTGTCTGTGTCCGGTCCCAGTATGGGCCTGGCAGTCTCGTCGGCCACCATTTCCAGGTGGATCCGACAGGTTGTGCTTCAGGCCTACGCCCTGAAGGGGCGGGCGCCTCCCTTTCGGGTCATGGCGCATTCGACCAGGGCGATCGGGGCCTCCTGGGCTTCCGACACCAAGCCTCTGTGTTACAGGTGTGTAAGGCTGCGACCTGGTCGTCGGTCCACACTTTCTCAAAGTTTTATAAGGTGGATGTGAGTGCATCTTCTGATGCCTCATTCGGCCGCAGGGTGTTACAGGCGGCAGTTTACGGTTGGAGTTCCTCCGTTGAGTAACTCCGGTTTTGTTTGGGGTGTAACCTGTTGTTTGCTGTGTTATTTTTCCCACCCCTCGTTTTTTTGACACTGCTTGGGGACGTCCCGAAGGTCAAAGGATGCTGTGTCCGTCTATGAACGAAAGAGAAAAAAGGATTTTTGTACGCACCGTAAAATCCATTTCTCTGAGTTCATAGACGGACACAGCACCCACCCCTCCTTGGTTTGTACTGCTTGTTACGAACTGAGGCTGCTGAAGCAGAGTGGGGGTTATGCCTGGGGGAGCCACGCCCCCTGGGAGGAGCGGCATGAAGGAAAGTTTTTAACACCTTAAGTGCTGTAGAATTCTGCCTAAATCTCCTGGTAGGAAGAAGCATAACCCTAAGGTCAAAGGATGCTGTGTCCGTCTATGAACTCAGAGAAATGGATTTTACGGTGAGTACAAAAATCCTTTTTTTTTTTTTTTTTTTTATATATACTTACCAGAAATAGCAGTTGCTATGCGGAAGTCCGTAATCTGCCTCTTCATCATCCGCGGCGGGTCTTCTTCCTGTGAATGGGGCGCGCTGCCTTCTAGGAACTGTGTGTATCCCAGAGAGCAGCCGGCCCATTCACAAACAGACGTGCGTCTCGCGCATGCGCAGTAGGAAATGGGCAGTGAAGCCGCACGGCTTCACTGCCTGTTTCCCTTACTGAGGATGGCGGCGCCGGGAGCTGCTAGGATCGAGGGGTCGGCCTCGTGGGGGGGGAGGGGGGCTGACATCGCGGGCGAGTAGGACAGGTAAGTGTTTGTAGCTGCTGACTTAAAAAAAAAAAAAAATTAAATCGTGGGTGGAACCTTCCTTTAAGTGTGTCCTAGGAAGTGATTCTAACTGTGTGGGGGCGGGGCTTACTGTGACACGACACTGATCCCTGCTCCTGATGAGAGGGAACAGACGATCAGTGTCCTGTCACTAGGCAGAACAGGGAGATGCCTTGTTTATACTGATATCTCCCCATTCTGCAGCTCTGTGACCCGATCGCAGGTCCCCGCGGGCACAGTCGTGGAGCTCGCTCGCGCACAGCGCGAAAATCAAAGTAACGTAAATATACGCTACTTTGCGCAGCCGTGCCATTCTGTCGACGTAAAAGTACAGGAGGCGATCGGCAAGCGGTTAATTAAGCGATTCTCATGGCATTTCAAAGGCGGTTTGACCCGCGTTGCGTTTCTTTGGACGCAGAATCTTCCATTAAAGAGTATTAGCGCCGTGGACAAAGCAAGTCAAATATCGCATTTGACTGGAATACCTTCCGACACAAACCGTAAGAAATGAAATAAAATTTATATTTTGGTGTTCTGGGGAGGGCCGGAGTTGGCGCCTTCTCTGTGACTAAGGCCCCTTTCACACGGGGCAGGGGAGGTGCGGTGGGATATAGCGGCGTGATTTTTAGTGCCGCTATAGCGTCTTATTTGTCGCGATTTATTTATTCGGCCACTAGCGGCCTGAAAAGGGGTTAATACCGCCGGCATTGCACCTTTGCAGAGGCGTATTGCCGGCGGTATTACCGCGGTTTCCAATTGATTTCAATGGGTAGGAGCGGTAAACGCCCCGCCCCAAAGATGCGGCCAGCAGGACTTTTGAAGCGGTCCTGCTAGCGCACCGCTTCAGTGTGAAAGCCTTTCGGGCTTTCACACTGAAGACTGCAGACCACGATTTTTTTAAGGCGGTATACCAGCGATATTTTTAGCGCTGAAAAATGTGTGCGTGTGAAAGGGGCCTAAGACCCCTTCTATCCAGGCGCCTCCATTATTATAAAAGAAGAGTTGTAACTCGTCCTTTTTGTGTTTTTATTTGTCCAGATTAAGAAGTTATCTCGCTGGGAAGTGATTGACGTCGTGAGAACCATGTCCACGGAACAAGCGCGCTCGGGGGAGGGGCCCATGAGTAAATTCGCCCGAGGTTCCCGCTTCTCGGTGGCCGAACACCAGGAGAGATACAAGGAGGAATGCCAGAGAATATTCGATCTGCAGAACAAGTACGATCATTCATTGTTCTCTGACGTTTGGGAGAATTTGTCGCGGGTCAGATTTGTGGTTGGAAGGGAAATGAAGGTTCCTCCAGCAGGTGGCGACTCTCCGCCTTTTATTTGTACGCTGTCTGTGGTGCCAACTAGAGCTGGGGAAGAAATCCATTCAGATTCTGACCGAATCAATTATTGATTTATTTCTTTTCATATGGCCGCCGCTCCACGGACTAGGCCAAAGCCGCGGCCTTGCCTAAAAAATCCTGCTCGCAGCTCGCCGCAATCCTGGGAAAAGGCCTTGCGGCTTCGGCATAGTCCGTGGCCTTTTCCCAGGATCGCGGCGATCTGCGAGCAGGATTTTTTAGGCGAGGCCGCGGCTTCGGCATAGTCCGAGAATAAATGTGGCCTCAGGGTTGGTGGTCAGTAGGAGGAGTAGTAGGGCCCCTATTAGTATTAGGAATAGTATCCCATCATTGATATTGGTAGAAGAAATAGTGGCCCCCTTGGTATCAGTGGAAGGAATAGTGGCCCCCTTGGTATCAGTGGAAGGAATAGTGGCTCCCTTGGTATCAGTGGAAGGAATAGTGGCCCCCTTGGTATCAGTGGAAGGAATAGTGGCCCCCTTGGTATCAGTGGAAGGAATAGTGGCCCCCCTTGGTATCAGTGGAAGAAATAGTGGCCCCCTTGGTATCAGTGGAAGGAATAGTGGCCCCCTTGGTATCAGTGGAAGAAATAGTGGCCCCTTTGGTATCAGTGAAAGGAATAGTGGCCCCCTTGGTATCAGTGGAAGGAATGGTGGCCCCCTTGGTATCAGTGGAAGAAATAGTGGCCCCTTTGGTATCAGTGAAAGGAATAGTGGCCCCCTTGGTATCAGTGGAAGGAATGGTGGCCCCCTTGGTATCAGTGGAAGGAATAGTGGCCCCCTTGGTATCAGTGGAAGGAATAGTGGCCCCCCTTGGTATCAGTGGAAGGAATAGTGGCCCCCTTGGTATCAGTGGAAGGAATAGTGGCCCCCTTGGTATCGGTGGAAGAAATAGTGGCCCCCTTGGTATCAGTGGAAGAAATAGTGGCCCCCTTGGTATCAGTGGAAGGAATAGTGGCTCCCTTGGTATCAGTGGAAGAAATAGTGGCCCCCTTGGTATCGGTGGAAGGAATAGTGGCCCCCTTGGTATCGGTGGAAGGAATAGTGGCCCCCTTGGTATCAGTGGAAGGAATAGTGGCCCCCTTGGTATCAGTGGAAGGAATAGTGGCCCCCTTGGTATCAGTGGAAGGAATAGTGGCCCCCCTTGGTATCAGTGGAAGGAATAGTGGCCCCCTTGGTATCAGTGGAAGAAATAGTGGCCCCCTTGGTATCAGTGGAAGAAATAGTGGCCCCCTTGGTATCAGTGGAAGGAATAGTGGCCCCCTTGGTATCAGTGGAAGGAATAGTGGCCCCCTTGGTATCAGTGGAAGGAATAGTGCCCCCCTTGGTATCAGTGGAAGGAATAGTGGCCCCCTTGGTATCAGTGGAAGGAATAGTGGCCCCCTTGGTATCAGTGGAAGGAATAGTGGCTCCCTTGGTATCAGTGGAAGAAATAGTGGCCCCTTTGGTATCGGTGAAAGGAATAGTGGCCCCCTTGGTATCAGTGGAAGGAATGGTGGCCCCCTTGGTATCGGTGGAAGGAATAGTGGCCCCCTTGGTATCCGTGGAAGAAATAGTGGCCCCCTTGGTATCAGTGGAAGAAATAGTGGCCCCCTTGGTATCAGTGGAAGGAATAGTGGCCCCCTTGGTATCAGTGGAAGGAATAGTGGCCCCTTTGGTATCGGTGAAAGGAATAGTGGCCCCCTTGGTATCAGTGGAAGGAATGGTGGCCCCCTTGGTATCAGTGGAAGGAATAGTGGCCCCCTTGGTATCAGTGGAAGAAATAGTGGCCCCCTTGGTATCAGTGGAAGAAATAGTGGCCCCTTTGGTATCGGTGAAAGGAATAGTGGCCCCCTTGGTATCAGTGGAAGGAATGGTGGCCCCCTTGGTATCAGTGGAAGGAATAGTGGCCCCCTTGGTATCAGTGGAAGGAATAGTGGCCCCCTTGGTATCAGTGGAAGGAATAGTGGCCCCCTTGGTATCAGTGGAAGGAATAGTGGCTCCCTTGGTATCAGTGGAAGGAATAGTGGCCCCCTTGGTATCAATGGAAGGAATAGTGGCCTCCTTGGTATAAGTGGAAGGAATAGTGCCCCTCTTGGTATCAGTGGAAGGAATAGTGGCCCCCCTTGGTATCAGTGGAAGGAATAGTGGCCCCCTTGGTATCAGTGGAAGGAATAGTGGCCCCCTTGGTATCAGTGGAAGGAATAGTGGCCCCCTTGGTATCAGTGGAAGGAATGGTGCCCCAAGGACCGAATAAAGGCTAGCAAAGGGCCACATCTGGCCCTCGGGCAGCAGTTTGGAGACCCCTGAACTAGAGCAGATTACAAACATTGGATTGAACAAATGAACTGCAGGTGACACTGTATATAAGAAATATAAGATATAATATAAGATATAATATAATATAAGATATAAGATACAATATAAGATAAAATATAAGATATAATAAAGAAAGAAATCCATGAATTGCACAAAATCAAAACATAAATGAGAGAAACGCGTTACACGAACGTTGGGAATTCCATGCAAATCGGATGCACCAGATGTGGCGACCAGCAACACAAAACATGAAATAGAATAGAAATGATCTGTGCTGAAAAGGATATTCCACCTGGTGGACTCTGAGAAAGGTGAGCTGTGATTGGACGATTTTACCCGAGCTCCACCCACTGATATATTTTATATCCAGGGGGTGGAGCCTGGGGCTCTGACTCCCAAGGTTGCCGATAGCAATAAGAATAAAGCCGGCAACTTGGAGAGCTCTTGTGAAGAAAATTATTTATTAGCTACATGTATGATACAAAAGATGCTGACGCGTTTCGGCTTTTTGCAGCCTTCCTCATAGCATACCATAAAACAGACTGTAACCATCAATCCCAAAGTGTATTGTATGTATTGGGGGTACCCCCGGATGGGTTAAACGTGTGTCCTTCCCCTCCCCCATGCAGGGTGTTGGAGTCGGCGGAGGTTTTGTCCACAGACACAGACAGCAGTTCCGCAGAAGACAGCGACTTCGAGGAGATGGGGAAGAACATCGAGAACATGCTCCAGAACAAGAAGACGAGTTCCCAGCTTTCCCGGGAGAGAGAAGAGCAGGAGAGGAAGGAGCTGCAGAGGATGCTGATGGGGGAAGACAGCGGCAACGACAAAGAGAGGAACCGCAAGAAGGACAGGAAGGGACTGTGTGAGTGTCCCCTCCCCCCCCCCCGTTATATCTCCCCCCCCCCCCATTATATCTCTCCCCCCCCCCATTATATCTCTCCCCCCCCCCACATTATATCTCTCCCCCCCCCCCCACATTATATCTCTGACTGCAGGCTACACTTATAATGTGTGAGTGTCCCCCCCGTCCCCCCCATTATATCTCTGACTGCAGGCTACACTCCGGGGGTATAAACCCATCGGTCACGTGACCTCTCCCTGAATCTCGGTGATCTTTGTGTATTTCTCCCAGTAATTCCGTGTGAGACTTCCTGTAATAAAGACCGCCCCCTGCTGCCCTCTCTCCTTGTGCAGGCAGACTGGTCTTGTCTCCGCCTCTCCTGTAGTTTTCTGTAGTGGGTGGAGCTAGGGTTATGAGCGTCTGTTTTGGGGATACGACCGTTCATTGCTGGGGATACGATCGTCCATTGTTGGGGATACGATCGTCCGTTGTTGGGGATACGATCGTCCATTTTTGGGTGATACGATCGTCCGTTGTTGGGGATACGATCGTCCATTTTTGGGTGATACGATCATCCGTTGTTGGGGATATGACCGTCCGTTGTTGGGGATACGATCGTCCATTTTTGGGTGATACAATCGTCCGTTGTTGGGGATATGACCGTCCGTTGTTGGGGATACGATCGTCCATTTTTGGGTGATACGATCGTCCGTTGTTGGGGATATGACCGTCCGTTGTTGGGGATACGATCGTCCATTTTTGGGTGATACGATCGTCCGTTGTTGGGGATACGACCGTCCGTTGTTGGGGATACGACCGTCCGTTGTTGGGGATACGACCGTCCGTTGTTGGGGATACGATCGTCCGTTGTTGGGGATACGATCATCCTTTGTTGGGGATACGATCGTCCGTTGTTGGGGATAGGATCGTCCATTGTTGGGGATAGGATCGTCCATTGTTGGGGATAGGATCGTCCATTGTTGGGGATACGATCGTCCGTTGTTGGGGATACGACCGTCCGTTGTTGGGGATACGACCGTCCGTTGTTGGGGATATGATCGTCCGTTGTTGGGGATACGATCGTCCGTTGTTGGGGATAGGATCGTCTGTTGTTGGGGATAGGATCGTCCGTTGTTGGGGATAGGATCGTCCGTTGTTGGGGATACGATCGTCTGTTGTTGGGGATACGATCGTCTGTTGTTGGGGATAGGATCGTCCGTTGTTGGGGATAGGATCGTCTGTTGTTGGGGATAGGATCGTCTGTTGTTGGGGATAGGATCGTCCGTTGTTGGGGATACGATCGTCTGTTGTTGGGGATACGATCATCCGTTGTTGAGGATATGACCATCCGTTGTTGAGGATACGATCGTCCATTTTTGGGTGATACAATCGTCCGTTGTTGGGGATATGACCGTCCGTTGTTGGGGATACGATCGTCCATTTTTGGGTGATACAATCGTCCGTTGTTGGGAATACGATCTTCCATTGTTGGGGATATGATCGTCCGTTTTTGGGGATACGACCGTCCATTGTTGGGGATACGATCGTCCGTTCTTGGGGATAGGATCGTCCGTTGTTGGGGATACGATCGTCCGTTGTTGGGGATACGAGCGTCCGTTGTTGGGGATACGATCGTCCATTTTTGGGTGATACGATCATCCGTTGTTGGGGATATGACCGTCCGTTGTTGGGGATACGATCGTCCATTTTTGGGTGATACAATCGTCCGTTGTTGGGGATACGACCGTCCATTGTTGGGGATACGATCGTCCATTTTTGGGTGATACAATCGTCCGTTCATTGTTGGGGATACGACCGTCCATTGTTGGGGATACGATCGTCCATTTTTGGGTGATACAATCGTCCGTTGTTGGGAATACGATCTTCCATTGTTGGGGATATGATCGTCCGTTTTTGGGGATACGACCGTCCATTGTTGGGGATACGATCGTCCATTGTTGGGGATAGGATCGTCCGTTGTTGGGGATACGATCGTCCGTTGTTGGGGATACGAGCGTCCGTTGTTGGGGATACGATCGTCCATTGTTGGGGATACGAGCGTCCATTGTTGGGGATAGGATCGTCCGTTGTTTGGGATACGATCATCCGGATACGATCGTCAGTTGTTTGGGATACGATCGTCCGTTGTTGGGGATAGGATCGTCCGTTGTTGGGGATACGAGCGTCCGTTGTTGGGGATACGAGCGTCCGTTGTTGGGGATACGATCGTCCGTTGTTGGGGATACGATCGTCCGTTGTTGGGGATACGATCGTCCGTTGTTGGGGATACGATCGTTCGTTGTTGGGGATACGATCGTCCGTTGTTGGGGATAGGATCGTCCGTTGTTGGGGATACGAGCGTCCGTTGTTGTTGGGGATACGATCGTCCATTGTTGGGGATAGGATCGTCCGTTGTTGGAGATACGATCGTCCGGATATGATCGTCCGTTGTTGGGGTTTCCATACTCTTTAGTTGAGTCTTTTCCCTCTTTCTGTATATAATGCTCCATATTATAGTATACAGTATATTGATCGACATGGATGGGATTTTCAGGTGTTAGTTTTGTGACTTCTTCAGGTATTTTTTTTCAGCCACCGGCTCGGCTGCTTCGGGAGGATCTCACAAAGACGACGACACGGCATCAGTGACCAGTTTAAATTCTGCAGCGAGCGGCCGCCGACTGAAGATCTACCGAACGTTCCGAGATGAAGACGGTAAAGAATACGTGCGCTGTGAGACGGTGCGCAAACCCTCCGTCATCGACGCCTACAGCCGGATCCGCACCACCAAAGACGACGAGTTCATGTGAGTATTCCGGATGGTGCGGGGGATGGGGCGCTGCCTGTCTCAAAACATCCCAGTCTATAGCTTGGTTCACATTGCTGTGTGTGGGGGACATGCGCAAAATTTGAGACACTGGGGTGTCATTACTTCCTAATGGGACTTCTTTCCCTGTTTTTTTGCGGGTAGGGGAGCCCATTACCTCCCAAAACCTCCCCTCTTTCCTCACCTCGGTACAATAAACCCCCCCTATGCACACCTCTGTACCGCACACCCTCTTTCAGTTCACCGCTGTACCCCAAACACTCCTGTACTCACCTCTGTACCCCAAACCACATCTCTGCCCCCCCACGTACCCCAAACACACTGTGCTCACCTCTGTACCCCAAGCCCCCTCTCTGCTCCGCCACGTACCCCAAACACTCCTGTGTTCACCTCTGTACCCCAAACCCCCTCTCTGCCCCCCCACATACCCCAAACACTCCTGTACTCACCTCTGTACCCCAAGCCCCCTCTCTGCTCCACCCCGTACCCCAAACACTTCTGTGCTCACCTCTGTACCCCAAACCCCCTCTCTGCCCCCCCACATACCCCAAACACTCCTGTACTCACCTCTGTACCCCAAGCCCCCTCTCTGCTCCACCCCGTACCCCAAACACTTCTGTGCTCACCTCTGTACCCCAAACCCCCTCTCTGCCCCCCCACATACCCCAAACACTCCTGTACTCACCTCTGTACCCCAAGCCCCCTCTCTGCTCCACCCCGTACCCCAAACACTCCTGTGCTCACCTCTGTACCCCAAGCCCCCTCTCTGCTCCACCACGTACCTCAAACACTTCTGTGCTCACCTCTGTACCCCAAGCCCCCTCTGCCCCCCCCCACATACCCCAAACACACTGTGCTCACCTCTGTACCCCAAGCCCCCTCTCTGCCCCCCCACGTACCCCAAACACACTGTGCTCACCTCTGTACCCCAAGCCCCCTCTCTGCCCCCCCACGTACCCCAAACACACTGTGCTCACCTCTGTACCCCAAGCCCCCTCTCTGCTCCACCACGTACCCCAAACACTCCTGTACTCACCTCTGTACCCCAAGCCCCCTCTCTGCTCCACCACGTACCTCAAACACTTCTGTGCTCACCTCTGTACCCCAAGCCCCCTCTCTGCTCCACCACGTACCTCAAACACTTCTGTGCTCACCTCTGTACCCCAAGCCCCCTCTCTGCCCCCCCCACATACCCCAAACACACTGTGCTCACCTCTGTACCCCAAGCCCCCTCTCTGCCCCCCCACGTACCCCAAACACTCCTGTACTCACCTCTGTACCCCAAGCCCCCTCTCTGCTCAACTTCAACCCTCCCCTCTCTTCACCTTGGTGGGATTCTTAGCCCTTGTCTCGGTGTTGGTGGACATGGTCCTCTCTGTAGACCTCTCTGTAGTCCTTGCAGTCCCGGAATGGGATTCTTAGTCTGATGGTGTCCTCTCTGTAGTCCTCTCTGTAGTCCTCTCTGTAGTCCTCGCAGTCCCGGAATGGGATTCTTAGTCTGATGGTGTCCTCTCTGTAGTCCTCTCTGTAGTCCTCTCTGTAGTCCTCGCAGTCCCGCAATGGGATTCTTAGTCTGATGGTGTCCTCTCTGTAGTCCTCTCTGTAGTCCTCTCTGTAGTCCCCGCAGGCCCTTGTCTCGGCCTCGTCTGATGGTGTCCTCTCTGTAGTCCTCTCTGTAGTCCTCGCAGTCCCGGAATGGGATTCTTAGTCTGATGGTGTCCTCTCTGTAGTCCTCTCTGTAGTCCTCTCTGTAGTCCCCGCAGGCCCTTGTCTCGGCCTCGTCTGATGGTGTCCTCTCTGTAGTCCTCTCTGTAGTCCTCTCAGTCCCTTGTCTCGGCCTCGTCTGATGGTGTCCTCTCTGTAGTCCTCTCTGTAGTCCCCGCAGGCCCTTGTCTCGGCCTCGTCTGATGGTGTCCTCTCTGTAGTCCTCTCTGTAGTCCTCGCAGTCCCGGAATGGGATTCTTAGTCTGATGGTGTCCTCTCTGTGTTTTAGTAAGAAGTTTGCTCTCTTTGATGAACAACATCGGGAAGAGATGAGGAAAGAAAGGCGAAGGATCCAGGAACAGCTTCGTAGACTGAAACGCAATCAGGAGAAGGAGAAGCTCCGAGGACCTCCTGAGAAGAAACCAAAGAAGATGAAGGAGCGGCCGGATCTCAAGGTATGTGATCGATTTTGTTTTCCCGACATTTGAAGCCGCATTGCCCCAGGAATGCCGAGTCCTGCTGTCTGTGTCAATGGACCCAGCAGCAGGACACGGGAGTGCCCCCGAGGGAGAGCGCTTCTCCAACGGGGCACTCGAGAAGAGGAGGAGTCAGGAGCACCGCTGAGGGACCACAGAAGAGGAGGATCAGGGCCACAAAACCAACTGCACTGAGGAGGTAAGTATGACGTGTTTGTTATTTTTTAGTTGTCCTGTAAGCCCAATGAGAAGATGACGGTCCTACAGATAAAATAATGTCCTTGTTCTATCTCTGTGAATTGGGAGCAGTGCGGGACTCCTACATACGGATTATGATTCCTTTTCTCTCCCTGCAGCTGAAATGTGGAGCCTGTGGGGCGATCGGACACATGAGGACCAACAAGTTCTGTCCCCTCTACTATCAGACGAACGCCCCTCCATCCAATCCCGTGGCCATGACCGAGGAGCAGGAAGAGGAGCTGGAGAAAACCGTCATTCACAATGACAACGAGGAGCTGATTAAAGTGGAAGGAACCAAAATTGTTTTGGGCAAACAGCTGATTGAAAGGTATGGGGGAGGGGATTGCACTCGCATGTCCTTTCCCATAGAGAACTGTTAGGCCTCGTACAGACGAGCGGATCTGTCCGATGAAAATGTCCGCTGGGATCATTTGGTCTGATGGCTGTACACACCATCGGACCAAATTTCCCGCCGGACAGACGACGCGGTGACGTGGCGGCGACGTGCGCGAACCCGGAAGTTCAATCACTTCGACGTCATGCGCGGGGTTCTCGGGCCAGCGGACATGTCCGATGAGTCATACTGACCATCGGACATGTCCGGCGGACATGGTTCCAGCGGACATGTTTCTTAGCATGCTAAGAAACATTTGTCCGCTGGAAACCTGTCCGGTCGGCCAGAAAATTGTCCGGTCGGCCCTACACACGACCGAACATGTCCGCGGAAACTGGTCCGCCGGACCAGTTTCAGCGGACATGTTCGGTCGTGTGTACGAGGCCTCAGTTTAGTGAAAGCCCAATAGTAGTTTCAGTAGGGGTCCCGCTGTACTGTTTCTTTTGTTAAAGCTCCCCCAGCAGAGGAGCCCAGGCCCGGTATTCCTGAGGAGTCTGGGCCCGGTGTTCCTGAGGAGTCTGGGCCCGGTGTTCCTGAGGAGTCTGGGCCCGGTGTTCCTGAGGAGTCTGGGCCCGGTGTTCCTGAGGAGTCTGGGCCCAGTGTTCCTGAGGAGTCTGGGCCCGGTATTGCGGAGGAGTCTGGGCCCGGTATTCCGGAGGAGCCTGGGCCGGGTATTCCGGAGGAGCCTGGGCCGGGTATTCCGGAGGAGCCTGGGCCCGGTGTTCCGGAGGAGTCTGGGCCCGGTATTCCCGGAGGAGCCTGGGCACGGTATTCCTGAGGAGTCTGGGCCCGGTATTCCTGAGGAGTCTGGGCCCGGTATTCCTGAGGAGTCTGGGCCCGGTATTCCTGAGGAGTCTGGGCCCGGTATTCCGGAGGAGTCTGGGCCCGGTATTCCTGGAGGAGTCTGGGCCCGGTATTCCTGAGGAGTCTGGGCCCGGTATTCCGGAGGAGCCTGGGCCTGGTATTCCTGAGGAGTCTGGGCCCGGTATTCCTGAGGAGTCTGGGCCCGGTATTCCGGAGGAGTCTGGGCCCGGTATTCCTGGAGGAGTCTGGGCCCGGTATTCCGGAGGAGCCTGGGCCCGATATTCCGGAGGGGCGTGGGCCCGGGATTCCGGAGGAGTCTGGGCCCGGCATTCCGGAGGAGTCTGGGCCCGGCATTCCGGAGGAGTCTGGGCCCGGCATTCCGGAGGAGTCTGGGCCCGGCATTCCGGAGGAGTCTGGGCCCGGCATTCCGGAGGAGTCTGGGCCCGGCATTCCGGAGGAGTCTGGGCCCGGCATTCCGGAGGAGTCTGGGCCCGGCATTCCGGAGGAGTCTGGGCCCGGCGTATTCCAGAGGAGTCTGGGCCCGGTATTGCGGAGGAGTCTGGGCCCGGTATTGCGGAGGAGCCTGGGCCCGGTATTGCGGAGGAGCCTGGGCCCGGTATTGCGGAGGAGCCTGGGCCCGGTATTCCTGGAGGAGTCTGGGCCCGTTATTCCTGGAGGAGTCTGGGCCCGTTATTCCTGGAGGAGTCTGGGCCCGGTATTCCTGGAGGAGTCTGGGCCCGGTATTCCGGAGGAGTCTGGGCCCGGTATTCCGGAGGAGCCTGGGCCCGGTATTCCGTGGGAGTCTGGGCCCGGTATTCCGTGGGAGTCTGGGCCCGGTGTTCCGTGGGAGTCTGGGCCCGGTGTTCCGTGGGAGTCTGGGGCAGGTGTTCCGTGGGAGTCTGGGGCAGGTATTCCTGGAGGAGTCTGGGCCCGGTATTCCTGAGGAGTCTGGGCCCGGTGTTCCGGAGGAGTCTGGGCCCGGTATTCCTGGAGGAGCCTGGGCCCGGTATTCCGGAGGAGCCTGGGCCCGGTATTCCGGAGGAGCCTGGGCCCGGTATTCCGGAGGAGCCTGGGCCCGGTATTCCGTGGGAGTCTGGGCCCGGTATTCCGTGGGAGTCTGGGCCCGGTATTCCGTGGGAGTCTGGGCCCGGTGTTCCGTGGGAGTCTGGGGCAGGTATTCCTGAGGAGTCTGGGCCCGGTATTCCAGAGGAGTCCCGGCCTGGTATTAGGCTGTAGCTAAAGATCACCATACTGTGTGAGAACAGAGGTCTCTCTGCAGAGGTCTGACACGCCCCCTGTTCAGTCTCAACGCTCACACCCCCTGCTGATTGCTGAGCTGTAGTTGTGACAAGAGAGAGGGGCATGTCAGACTGCTGCAGAGAGACCGCTGCTTACACTGCATGGTGGTCTTTAGCTGCTGTCTGATGCCAGCTTTAGGAGAACTTTCCATAAGTGAAGAAGGTGAAAGCTCCACAAAGGTTTCATGTTTGATGATGAAATGTTCTTCTATATATTTCTATGAAAAGTAAATAAATGTAAAACTCGATGTATTCCCTTCCTCCCGCTGACCCCGATCCCTCCCCTCTGTGCAGTGCTGATGAGGTGCGGAGGAAATCTTTGGTCCTGAAGTTCCCTAAACAGCAACTTCCCCAGAAGAAGAAGAGAAGAGTGGGGAGCACCGTGCACTGCGACTACCTCAATGTAAGTCACCTCTGTGTTCAGGGGGGGTTCCAGGCCCGGAGCCAGAGGAACCACGCTGTGGGGCATGCGGGGGGGGGGTTCCAGGCCCGGAGCCAGAGGAACCACGCTGCGGGACATGGGGGGGTTCCAGGCCCAGAGCCAGAGGAACCACACTGCGGGACATGGGGGGGTTCCAGGCCCGGAGCCAGAGGAACCACGCTGCGGGACATCAGGGGGTTCCAGGCCCGGAGCCAGAGGAAATACACTGCGGGGCATAAGGGGGGGTTCCAGGCCCGGAGCCAGAGGAACCACACTGCGGGGCATAAGGGGGGGTTCCAGGCCCGGAGCCAGAGGAACCACACTGCGGGGCATAAGGGGGGGTTCCAGGCCCGGAGCCAGAGGAACCACACTGCGGGGCATGGGGGGGTTTACAGGCCCGGAGCCAGAGGAACCACGCTGCGGGACATCAGGGGGGGGTTCCAGGCCAGGAGCCAGAGGAAATACACTGCGGGGCATAAGGGGGGGTTCCAGGCCCGGAGCCAGAGGAACCACACTGCGGGGCATAAGGGGGGGTTCCAGGCCCGGAGCCAGAGGAACCACACTGCGGGGCATAAGGGGGGGTTCCAGGCCCGGAGCCAGAGGAACCACACTGCGGGGCATAAGGGGGGGTTCCAGGCCAGGAGCCAGAGGAACCACGCTGCGGGACATCAGGGGGGGGTTCCAGGCCAGGAGCCAGAGGAAATACACTGCGGGGCATAAGGGGGGGTGCCAGGCCCGGAGCCAGAGGAACCACACTGCGGGGCATAAGGGGGGGTTCCAGGCCCGGAGCCAGAGGAACCACACTTCGGGGCATAAGGGGGGGTTCCAGGCCCGGAGCCAGAGGAACCACACTGCGGGGCATAAGGGGGGGTTCCAGGCCCGGAGCCAGAGGAAATACACTGCGGGGCATGGGGGGGGTTCCAGGCCAGGAGCCAGAGGAACCACGCTGCGGGACATCAGGGGGGGGTTCCAGGCCAGGAGCCAGAGGAAATACACTGCGGGGCATAAGGGGGGGTTCCAGGCCCGGAGCCAGAGGAACCACACTGCGGGGCATAAGGGGGGGTTCCAGGCCCGGAGCCAGAGGAACCACACTGCGGGGCATAAGGGGGGGTTCCAGGCCCGGAGCCAGAGGAACCACACTGCGGGGCATGGGGGGTTTACAGGCCCGGAGCCAGAGGAACCACGCTGCGGGGCATGGGGGGGTTTACAGGCCCGGAGCCAGAGGAACCACGCTGCGGGGCATGGGGGGGTTTACAGGCCCGGAGCCAGAGGAACCACGCTGCGGGGCATGGGGGGGGTTTACAGGCCCGGAGCCAGAGGAACCACGCTGCGGGGCATGGGGGGGGTTCCAGGCCCGGAGCCAGAGGAACATGCTGTGGGACATCAGGGGGGGGGGGGGTTCCAGACCAGGAGCCAGAGAAACCACACTGTGGGGCATGGGGGGGGGGTTCCAGAGTATTCGATCGGCTGCTAATTTTGTGACAGAAACGATCGGTCTCTATCATTTTATTGGTCGGATTATTATAACAGTGAGAGAAACACAAAAATATCCAGAAAAACACATTTCATAAAAGTTATAATTTGATTTGTATTTAATGAGAGAAATAAGTATGTGAACCCCTCACAGAACATGACTTGGTGATTGGTGGAGAATCCCTTGTTGGGGGTCACAGAGGTCGGACGTTTCTTGGAGTTGGGGGAGGTTCCTTGTTGGGGGGTCACAGAGGTCGGACGTTTCTTGGAGTTGGGGGAGGTTCCTTGTTGGGGGTCACAGAGGTCGGACGTTTCTTGGAGTTGGGGGAGGTTCCTTGTTGGGGGTCACAGAGGTCGGACGTTTCTTGGAGTTGGGGGAGGTTCCTTGTTGGGGGTCACAGAGGTCGGACGTTTCTTGGAGTTGGGGGAGGTTCCTTGTTGGGGGTCACAGAGGTCGGACGTTTCTTGGAGTTGGGGGAGGTTCCTTGTTGGGGGTCACAGAGGTCGGACGTTTCTTGGAGTTGGGGGAGGTTCCTTGTTGGGGGTCACAGAGGTCGGACGTTTCTTGGAGTTGGGGGAGGTTCATTGTTGGGGGTCACAGAGGTCGGACGTTTCTTGGAGTTGGGGGAGGTTCCTTGTTGGGGGTCACAGAGGTCGGACGTTTCTTGGAGTTGGGGGAGGTTCCTTGTTGGTGATCAGAGGTCGGATGTTTCTTGGAGTTGGGGGAGGTTCCTTGTTGGGGGTCACAGAGGTCGGACGTTTCTTGGAGTTGGGGGAGGTTCATTGTTGGGGGTCACAGAGGTCGGACATTTCTTGGAGTTGGGGGAGGTTCATTGTTGGGGGTCACAGAGGTCGGACGTTTCTTGGAGTTGGGGGAGGTTCCTTGTTGGGGGTCACAGAGGTCGGACGTTTCTTGGAGTTGGGGGAGGTTCCTTGTTGGGGGTCACAGAGGTCGGACGTTTCTTGGAGTTGGGAGAGGTTCCTTGTTGGGGGTCACAGAGGTCGGACGTTTCTTGGAGTTGGCGGAGGTTCCTTGTTGGGGGTCACAGAGGTCGGACGTTTCTTGGAGTTGGGGGAGGTTCCTTGTTGGGGGTCACAGAGGTCGGACGTTTCTTGGAGTTGGGGGAGGTTCCTTGTTGGGGGTCACAGAGGTCGGACGTTTCTTGGAGTTGGGTGAGGTTCCTTGTTGGGGGTCACAGAGGTCGGACGTTTCTTGGAGTTGGGGGAGGTTCCTTGTTGGGGGTCACAGAGGTCGGACGTTTCTTGGAGTTGGGGGAGGTTCCTTGTTGGGGGTCACAGAGGTCGGACGTTTCTTGGAGTTGGGGGGGGTTCCTTGTTGGGGGTCACAGAGGTCAGACGTTTCTTGGAGTTGGGGGAGGTTCCTTGTTGGGGGTCACAGAGGTCGGATGTTTCTTGGAGTTGGGGGAGGTTCCTTGTTGGGGGTCACAGAGGTCAGACGTTTCTTGGAGTTGGGGGAGGTTCCTTGTTGGGGGTCACAGAGGTCGGACGTTTCTTGGAGTTGGGGGAGGTTCCTTGTTGGGGGTCACAGAGGTCGGACGTTTCTTGGAGTTGGGGGAGGTTCATTGTTGGGGGTCACAGAGGTCGGACGTTTCTTGGAGTTGGGGGAGGTTCCTTGTTGGTGATCAGAGGTCGGATGTTTCTTGGAGTTGGGGGAGGTTCCTTGTTGGGGGTCACAGAGGTCGGACGTTTCTTGGAGTTGGGGGAGGTTCCTTGTTGGGGGTCACAGAGGTCGGACGTTTCTTGGAGTTGGGGGAGGTTCATTGTTGGGGGTCACAGAGGTCGGACGTTTCTTGGAGTTGGGGGAGGTTCCTTGTTGGGGGTCACAGAGGTCGGACGTTTCTTGGAGTTGGGGGAGGTTCCTTGTTGGGGGTCACAGAGGTCGGACGTTTCTTGGAGTTGGGAGAGGTTCCTTGTTGGGGGTCACAGAGGTCGGACGTTTCTTGGAGTTGGCGGAGGTTCCTTGTTGGGGGTCACAGAGGTCGGACGTTTCTTGGAGTTGGGGGAGGTTCCTTGTTGGGGGTCACAGAGGTCGGACGTTTCTTGGAGTTGGGGGAGGTTCCTTGTTGGGGGTCACAGAGGTCGGACGTTTCTTGGAGTTGGGGGAGGTTCCTTGTTGGGGGTCACAGAGGTCGGACGTTTCTTGGAGTTGGGGGAGGTTCCTTGTTGGGGGTCACAGAGGTCGGACGTTTCTTGGAGTTGGGGGAGGTTCCTTGTTGGGGGTCACAGAGGTCGGACGTTTCTTGGAGTTGGGGGAGGTTCCTTGTTGGGGGTCACAGAGGTCGGACGTTTCTTGGAGTTGGGGGAGGTTCCTTGTTGGGGGTCACAGAGGTCGGACGTTTCTTGGAGTTGGGGGAGGTTCCTTGTTGGGGGTCACAGAGGTCGGACGTTTCTTGGAGTTGGGGGAGGTTCCTTGTTGGGGGTCACAGAGGTCGGACGTTTCTTGGAGTTGGGGGAGGTTCCTTGTTGGGGGTCACAGAGGTCGGACGTTTCTTGGAGTTGGGGGAGGTTCCTTGTTGGGGGTCACAGAGGTCGGACGTTTCTTGGAGTTGGGGGAGGTTCCTTGTTGGGGGTCACAGAGGTCGGACGTTTCTTGGAGTTGGGGGAGGTTCCTTGTTGGGGGTCACAGAGGTCGGACGTTTCTTGGAGTTGGGGGAGGTTCCTTGTTGGGGGTCACAGAGGTCGGACGTTTCTTGGAGTTGGGGGAGGTTCCTTGTTGGGGGTCACAGAGGTCGGACGTTTCTTGGAGTTGGGGGAGGTTCCTTGTTGGGGGTCACAGAGGTCGGACGTTTCTTGGAGTTGGGGGAGGTTCCTTGTTGGGGGTCACAGAGGTCGGACGTTTCTTGGAGTTGGGGGAGGTTTCTTGTTGGTGATCAGAGGTCGGATGTTTCTTGGAGTTGGGGGAGGTTCCTTGTTGGGGGTCACAGAGGTCAGACGTTTCTTGGAGTTGGGGGAGGTTCCTTGTTGGGGGTCACAGAGGTCGGACGTTTCTTGGAGTTGGGAGAGGTTCCTTGTTGGGGGTCACAGAGGTCGGACGTTTCTTGGAGTTGGGGGAGGTTCCTTGTTGGGGGTCACAGAGGTCAGACGTTTCTTGGAGTTGGGGGAGGTTCCTTGTTGGGGGTCACAGAGGTCAGACGTTTCTTGGAGTTGGGGGAGGTTCCTTGTTGGTGATCAGAGGTCGGATGTTTCTTGGAGTTGGGGGAGGTTCCTTGTTGGGGGTCACAGAGGTCGGACGTTTCTTGGAGTTGGGGGAGGTTCCTTGTTGGGGGTCACAGAGGTCGGACGTTTCTTGGAGTTGGGGGAGGTTCCTTGTTGGGGGTCACAGAGGTCGGACGTTTCTTGGAGTTGGGGGAGGTTCCTTGTTGGGGGTCACAGAGGTCAGACGTTTCTTGGAGTTGGGGGAGGTTCCTTGTTGGGGGTCACAGAGGTCGGACGTTTCTTGGAGTTGGGGGAGGTTCCTTGTTGGGGGTCACAGAGGTCAGACGTTTCTTGGAGTTGGGGGAGGTTCCTTGTTGGGGGTCACAGAGGTCGGACGTTTCTTGGAGTTGGGGGTGGTTCCTTGTTGGGGGTCACAGAGGTCGGACGTTTCTTGGAGTTGGGGGAGGTTCCTTGTTGGGGGTCACAGAGGTCGGACGTTTCTTGGAGTTGGGGGAGGTTCCTTGTTGGTGATCAGAGGTCGGATGTTTCTTGGAGTTGGGGGAGGTTCCTTGTTGGGGGTCACAGAGGTCGGACGTTTCTTGGAGTTGGGGGAGGTTCATTGTTGGGGGTCACAGAGGTCGGACGTTTCTTGGAGTTGGGGGAGGTTCATTGTTGGGGGTCACAGAGGTCGGACGTTTCTAGGAGTTGGGGGAGGTTCCTTGTTGGGGGTCACAGAGGTCGGACGTTTCTTGGAGTTGGGGGAGGTTCCTTGTTGGGGGTCACAGAGGTCGGACGTTTCTTGGAGTTGGGGGAGGTTCCTTGTTGGGGGTCACAGAGGTCGGACGTTTCTTGGAGTTGGGGGAGGTTCCTTGTTGGGGGTCACAGAGGTCGGACGTTTCTTGGAGTTGGGGGAGGTTCCTTGTTGGGGGTCACAGAGGTCGGACGTTTCTTGGAGTTGGGAGAGGTTCCTTGTTGGGGGTCACAGAGGTCGGACGTTTCTTGGAGTTGGCGGAGGTTCCTTGTTGGGGGTCACAGAGGTCGGACGTTTCTTGGAGTTGGGGGAGGTTCCTTGTTGGGGGTCACAGAGGTCGGACGTTTCTTGGAGTTGGGGGAGGTTCCTTGTTGGGGGTCACAGAGGTCGGACGTTTCTTGGAGTTGGGGGAGGTTCCTTGTTGGGGGTCACAGAGGTCGGACGTTTCTTGGAGTTGGGGGAGGTTCCTTGTTGGGGGTCACAGAGGTCGGACGTTTCTTGGAGTTGGGGGAGGTTCCTTGTTGGGGGTCACAGAGGTCGGACGTTTCTAGGAGTTGGGGGAGGTTCCTTGTTGGGGGTCACAGAGGTCGGACGTTTCTTGGAGTTGGGGGAGGTTCCTTGTTGGGGGTCACAGAGGTCGGACGTTTCTTGGAGTTGGGGGAGGTTCCTTGTTGGGGGTCACAGAGGTCGGACGTTTCTTGGAGTTGGGGGAGGTTCCTTGTTGGGGGTCACAGAGGTCGGACGTTTCTTGGAGTTGGGGGAGGTTCCTTGTTGGGGGTCACAGAGGTCGGACGTTTCTTGGAGTTGGGGGAGGTTCCTTGTTGGGGGTCACAGAGGTCGGACGTTTCTTGGAGTTGGGGGAGGTTCCTTGTTGGGGGTCACAGAGGTCGGACGTTTCTTGGAGTTGGGGGAGGTTCCTTGTTGGGGGTCACAGAGGTCGGACGTTTCTTGGAGTTGGGGGAGGTTCCTTGTTGGGGGTCACAGAGGTCGGACGTTTCTTGGAGTTGGGGGAGGTTCCTTGTTGGGGGTCACAGAGGTCGGACGTTTCTTGGAGTTGGGGGAGGTTCCTTGTTGGGGGTCACAGAGGTCGGACGTTTCTTGGAGTTGGGGGAGGTTCATTGTTGGGGGTCACAGAGGTCGGACGTTTCTTGGAGTTGGGGGAGGTTCATTGTTGGGGGTCACAGAGGTCGGACGTTTCTTGGAGTTGGCGGAGGTTCCTTGTTGGGGGTCACAGAGGTCGGACGTTTCTTGGAGTTGGGGGAGGTTCCTTGTTGGGGGTCACAGAGGTCGGACGTTTCTTGGAGTTGGGGGAGGTTCCTTGTTGGGGGTCACAGAGGTCGGACGTTTCTTGGAGTTGGGGGAGGTTCCTTGTTGGGGGTCACAGAGGTCGGACGTTTCTTGGAGTTGGGGGAGGTTCCTTGTTGGGGGTCACAGAGGTCGGACGTTTCTTGGAGTTGGGGGAGGTTCCTTGTTGGGGGTCACAGAGGTCGGACGTTTCTTGGAGTTGGGGGAGGTTCCTTGTTGGGGGTCACAGAGGTCAGACGTTTCTTGGAGTTGGGGGAGGTTCCTTGTTGGGGGTCACAGAGGTCGGACGTTTCTTGGAGTTGGGGGAGGTTCCTTGTTGGGGGTCACAGAGGTCAGACGTTTCTTGGAGTTGGGGGAGGTTCCTTGTTGGGGGTCACAGAGGTCGGACGTTTCTTGGAGTTGGGGGAGGTTCCTTGTTGGGGGTCACAGAGGTCGGACGTTTCTTGGAGTTGGGGGAGGTTCCTTGTTGGGGGTCACAGAGGTCGGACGTTTCTTGGAGTTGGGGGAGGTTCCTTGTTGGTGATCAGAGGTCGGATGTTTCTTGGAGTTGGGGGAGGTTCCTTGTTGGGGGTCACAGAGGTCGGACGTTTCTTGGAGTTGGGGGAGGTTCATTGTTGGGGGTCACAGAGGTCGGACGTTTCTTGGAGTTGGGGGAGGTTCATTGTTGGGGGTCACAGAGGTCGGACGTTTCTTGGAGTTGGGGGAGGTTCCTTGTTGGGGGTCACAGAGGTCGGACGTTTCTTGGAGTTGGGGGAGGTTCCTTGTTGGGGGTCACAGAGGTCGGACGTTTCTTGGAGTTGGGGGAGGTTCCTTGTTGGGGGTCACAGAGGTCGGACGTTTCTTGGAGTTGGCGGAGGTTCCTTGTTGGGGGTCACAGAGGTCGGACGTTTCTTGGAGTTGGGGGAGGTTCCTTGTTGGGGGTCACAGAGGTCGGACGTTTCTTGGAGTTGGGGAGGTTCCTTGTTGGGGGTCACAGAGGTCGGACGTTTCTTGGAGTTGGGGGAGGTTCCTTGTTGGGGGTCACAGAGGTCGGACGTTTCTTGGAGTTGGGGGAGGTTCCTTGTTGGGGGTCACAGAGGTCGGACGTTTCTTGGAGTTGGGGGAGGTTCCTTGTTGGGGGTCACAGAGGTCGGACGTTTCTTGGAGTTGGGGGAGGTTCCTTGTTGGGGGTCACAGAGGTCGGACGTTTCTTGGAGTTGGGGGAGGTTCCTTGTTGGGGGTCACAGAGGTCGGACGTTTCTTGGAGTTGGGGGAGGTTCCTTGTTGGGGGTCACAGAGGTCGGACGTTTCTTGGAGTTGGGGGAGGTTCCTTGTTGGGGGTCACAGAGGTCGGACGTTTCTTGGAGTTGGGGGAGGTTCCTTGTTGGGGGTCACAGAGGTCGGACGTTTCTTGGAGTTGGGGGAGGTTCCTTGTTGGGGGTCACAGAGGTCGGACGTTTCTTGGAGTTGGGGGAGGTTCCTTGTTGGGGGTCACAGAGGTCGGACGTTTCTTGGAGTTGGGGGAGGTTCCTTGTTGGGGGTCACAGAGGTCGGACGTTTCTTGGAGTTGGGGGAGGTTCCTTGTTGGGGGTCACAGAGGTCGGACGTTTCTTGGAGTTGGGGGAGGTTCCTTGTTGGGGGTCACAGAGGTCGGACGTTTCTTGGAGTTGGGGGAGGTTCCTTGTTGGGGGTCACAGAGGTCGGACGTTTCTTGGAGTTGGGGGAGGTTCCTTGTTGGGGGTCACAGAGGTCAGACGTTTCTTGGAGTTGGGGGAGGTTTCTTGTTGGTGATCAGAGGTCGGATGTTTCTTGGAGTTGGGGGAGGTTCCTTGTTGGGGGTCACAGAGGTCAGACGTTTCTTGGAGTTGGGGGAGGTTCCTTGTTGGGGGTCACAGAGGTCGGACGTTTCTTGGAGTTGGGAGAGGTTCCTTGTTGGGGGTCACAGAGGTCGGACGTTTCTTGGAGTTGGGGGAGGTTCCTTGTTGGGGGTCACAGAGGTCAGACGTTTCTTGGAGTTGGGGGAGGTTCCTTGTTGGGGGTCACAGAGGTCAGACGTTTCTTGGAGTTGGGGGAGGTTCCTTGTTGGTGATCAGAGGTCGGATGTTTCTTGGAGTTGGGGGAGGTTCCTTGTTGGGGGTCACAGAGGTCGGACGTTTCTTGGAGTTGGGGGAGGTTCATTGTTGGGGGTCACAGAGGTCGGACGTTTCTTGGAGTTGGGGGAGGTTCATTGTTGGGGGTCACAGAGGTCGGACGTTTCTTGGAGTTGGGGGAGGTTCCTTGTTGGGGGTCACAGAGGTCGGACGTTTCTTGGAGTTGGGGGAGGTTCCTTGTTGGGGGTCACAGAGGTCGGACGTTTCTTGGAGTTGGGAGAGGTTCCTTGTTGGGGGTCACAGAGGTCGGACGTTTCTTGGAGTTGGCGGAGGTTCCTTGTTGGGGGTCACAGAGGTCGGACGTTTCTTGGAGTTGGGGGAGGTTCCTTGTTGGGGGTCACAGAGGTCGGACGTTTCTTGGAGTTGGGGGAGGTTCCTTGTTGGGGGTCACAGAGGTCGGACGTTTCTTGGAGTTGGCGGAGGTTCCTTGTTGGGGGTCACAGAGGTCGGACGTTTCTTGGAGTTGGGGGAGGTTCCTTGTTGGGGGTCACAGAGGTCAGACGTTTCTTGGAGTTGGGGGAGGTTCCTTGTTGGTGATGAGAGGTCGGATGTTTCTTGGAGTTGGGGGAGGTTCCTTGTTGGGGGTCACAGAGGTCGGACGTTTCTTGGAGTTGGGGGAGGTTCATTGTTGGGGGTCACAGAGGTCGGACGTTTCTTGGAGTTGGGGGAGGTTCATTGTTGGGGGTCACAGAGGTCGGACGTTTCTTGGAGTTGGGGGAGGTTCCTTGTTGGGGGTCACAGAGGTCGGACGTTTCTTGGAGTTGGGGGAGGTTCCTTGTTGGGGGTCACAGAGGTCGGACGTTTCTTGGAGTTGGGAGAGGTTCCTTGTTGGGGGTCACAGAGGTCGGACGTTTCTTGGAGTTGGCGGAGGTTCCTTGTTGGGGGTCACAGAGGTCGGACGTTTCTTGGAGTTGGGGGAGGTTCCTTGTTGGGGGTCACAGAGGTCGGACGTTTCTTGGAGTTGGGGGAGGTTCCTTGTTGGGGGTCACAGAGGTCGGACGTTTCTTGGAGTTGGCGGAGGTTCCTTGTTGGGGGTCACAGAGGTCGGACGTTTCTTGGAGTTGGGGGAGGTTCCTTGTTGGGGGTCACAGAGGTCGGACGTTTCTTGGAGTTGGGGGAGGTTCCTTGTTGGGGGTCACAGAGGTCGGACGTTTCTTGGAGTTGGGGAGGTTCCTTGTTGGGGGTCACAGAGGTCGGACGTTTCTTGGAGTTGGGGGAGGTTCCTTGTTGGGGGTCACAGAGGTCGGACGTTTCTTGGAGTTGGGGGAGGTTCCTTGTTGGGGGTCACAGAGGTCGGACGTTTCTTGGAGTTGGGGGAGGTTCCTTGTTGGGGGTCACAGAGGTCGGACGTTTCTTGGAGTTGGGGGAGGTTCCTTGTTGGGGGTCACAGAGGTCGGACGTTTCTTGGAGTTGGGGGAGGTTCCTTGTTGGGGGTCACAGAGGTCGGACGTTTCTTGGAGTTGGGGGAGGTTCCTTGTTGGGGGTCACAGAGGTCGGACGTTTCTTGGAGTTGGGAGAGGTTCCTTGTTGGGGGTCACAGAGGTCGGACGTTTCTTGGAGTTGGGGGAGGTTCCTTGTTGGGGGTCACAGAGGTCGGTCGTTTCTTGGAGTTGGGGGAGGTTCCTTGTTGGGGGTCACAGAGGTCGGACGTTTCTTGGAGTTGGGGGAGGGATTTTTTGGGATTAAGGCAGGGGTGCTCAACCAGTGGCCCGCGGAGCCCTCTGATGTGAACCTGTGTACTTCCTGGCTACATTCTCCCCCCACTTGAATTCTTTGGTCCCCAAAGAGGGGGAGATATTGAACTAACCAAACATTAATGAAGATAACGAAGTGTTCGGGTTTATAGGAATGAGGTGCCAACCCCTAAGACCGAGGAGAGGGACAGTTATTTTGTGTTTCCTCCATTTGTGAATAATAATCCCACCAGCTGTTGGCTCCTCCCACCAGCTGTTGTCTCCTCTCACCAAGCTGCTTGGCGAGGGTCTTGTAGCCCATTCCAGCCTTGTGTAGATCTCCAATCTTCTCCCCGACATCCTTGGACAGATCTTTGGTCTCGGCCATGATGGAGAGATTGGAATCTGATTGGTTGAATATGTGGACAGGTGTCTTCTATACAGGTAACAAGCTGAGATTAGGAGAGTGCTCCCTATAAGAGAGAGAGAGAGAGAGTGCTCCTAATCTCAGCTCATTACCTGTATAGAAGACACCCGGGAGCCAGAAATCTCGCTGATTGGTCGGGGTTCCCATACTTATTTCACTCATTAAATACAAATCAATTTATAACTTTTTGGTTTTCTGGATATTTTTGTTGTTCTTCTCACACTGAAGTCTATTTTGTATCTTTTGCCTTTTATTGGAATTCTCACTTAGAAATAATAAAATGATAATTTGTTGTCCTGTTTCAGCGCCCCCATAAATCCATTCACCGCCGAAGGACCGATCCCATGGTCACCCTGTCCTCCGTGCTGGAATCCATCATCAATGACATGAGAGATATGCCCAATGTAAGTATTATTTCCAAAAGTATTGGGACGCCGGCCCATGTGGTCACCTCTGATCTCACCATACACTATATTTCCAAAAGTATTGGGACGCCTGCCTATGTGGTCACCTCTGATCTCACCATACACTATATTACCAAAAGTATTGGGACGCCGGCCTTTACACACACATGAACTTTAATGACCCCCCAGTCTTAGTCCGGAGGGTTCAATATTGAGTTGGCTCCGCCCTTTGCAGCTATAACACCTTCACCTCTTCTGGGAAGGCCGTCCACAAGGTTTAGGGGTGTGTCTATGGGAATGTTTGACCATTCTTCCAGAAAAGCATTTGTGAGGTCAGGCACTGATGTTGGGCGAGAAGGCCTGGCTCACAGTCTCGAAGGTGTTTGAGGTCAGGACTCTGTGCAGGCCTGTCAAGTTTCTTCACCCCAAACTCGCTTATCCATGTCTTTATGAAACCAGTGGGTAGCGGGCTGTAAAGGTGCAAGCAGTTCCAGCTGGCTTCCCTTAGTTAGGATGCTGGCACAGGGGGGGAGGGGGGGGACTAAAGACCGGGGAAGAAGCGGGCTGGGTGAGGACGGAGCTGGATCCTGCGAAAGGTACTGACTTTTAATTTTTACAAAGGTGACTGGAGAAACGCTTTACCAGTCACATGACGAGGTGATGATGTCACTGCTCCCTCTAACCCCGGGTATTGTGCAATGACTGACAGAGAAAGGAGCCCTGGGGGGTCGGGACCACAGAATGGATAAGGTCACGATATCTCTTTAATTCTGGGGAAGAACGCTCCCCATAATATTGTATGGCGGCGGCGTCAGCGCATTTCTATGATCTTCACTCCCCGTAGAAGGGCTTGTTTCTCCTGGGAAGTGACGTCCTCCAGCCCATAGGGGGCAGCCTCTCCAGTATTCATAGTGATTGTTGTTATAGAGAAGAGAATATTGTATGGCGGCGGCGGCGTTATCAGCGCGTTTCTATGATCTTCACTCCCCGTAGAAGGGCTCGTTCCTCCTGGGAAGTGACGTCCTCCAGCCCATAGGGGGCAGCCTCTCCAGTATTCATAGTGATTGTTGTTATAGAGAAGAGAATATTGTATGGCGGCGGCGGCGGCGTTATCAGCGCGTTTCTATGATCTTCACTCCCTGTAGAAAGGCTCGTTCCTCCTGGGAAGTGACGTCCTCCAGCCCATAGGGGGCAGCCTCTCCAGTATTCATAGTGATTGTTGTTATAGAGAAGAGAATATTGTATGGCGGCGGCGTTATCCGCGCGTTTCTATGATCTTCACTCTCCGTAGAAGGGCTCGTTTCTCCTGGGAAGTGACGTCCTCCAGCCCATAGGGGGCAGCCTCTCCAGTATTCATAGTGATTGTTGTTATAGAGAAGAGAATATTGTATGGCGGCGGCGTTATCAGCGCGTTTCTATGATCTTCACTCCCTGTAGAAAGGCTCGTTCCTCCTGGGAAGTGACGTCCTCCAGCCCATAGGGGGCAGCCTCTCCAGTATTCATAGTGATTGTTGTTATAGAGAAGAGAATATTTGTAAGAACGTTAAATTAATAACTAATATTCTTATAGCTTCAAGGGCGTATCTGAATGAAGATCATTCATAGTCAGGTTGATTTGAAAATTACGTGTGAGTTTATTGTCACACAGGTGGCATCACAAACACAATGAAAAATAGTATAAAGTTCAGTTTAGCGTAGATGAAAATATCTGGAATTGGATCGATAGTATTGTAGCAAGCTTATGAAAGCATGTGAGCAGCATCAGGCATGTTGTCTTCTGAGATTTTCCAAAGTGATGCAGGAAGAAACAGGAAATGACGTTTGACTTCTGGCTTCAGCTGTTCTCCTAGTCAATATGTCAGTATGTCAGTGTTGTCTTTCAAAGAGGGTGCGAATAAGTGTGTCTTAGTTTAAGTGTGTATCAGTGTGTCATGTAAGTGTGTGGTGCAAATGTGTCCAGCCTTCTTTAAAGCAAAGCTTAAATATATGTTACAAGTGAACGTCATGACCTCATACGGCCCAGGCTTAGACCCTTGTATGGCAAATATTAATATCTGCTAGGTTCAGCAATATGAAGATCTTAGCACAGAGTCGTATGGAGTTTGATTGACAGGCACACATGTGACACTCTATACTTAGAGTAGTGTGCTTGATGATGCAATGTCATAGAACATATATTATCAGCTATAAAGCTATAACTTCATTAAGTAACTATATACTAATACATATTAGTATGACTAAGACTTCACTTAAACTAACTCTAAATAATTAAACAACAATATCAAATAAATAGCTAAGTTATGGATTATCTATGATTTTAACTTTAAAGCATGTAAAAACATGTCAGCTCTGACACATGAACTCTATGTGTATACTTATCTGTTAGCCTGCTGACCTCCTGAACTCATGTCAACTTTGGACATAGTAGAACAACTGCCTGACATTCAAATCTTATGTCATTCTCAAATTGGCTATCCGTAATGCTCAGTTTTGGATAGAAGAATTATGTCATATCAATTGATCAAGGTCATTCATTCATACCTAATTATTATGATTAATCATAAATCAAAATATGTTTTGCAAGCTTGCCATGAATTGCCGAATTATGAATTTGGAATAATATTCTAACAATCCCCCCTGAATTATGATTAATCATACTAAATCATTTAATACTCACATACATACATTCATATCTCATTTTCTCCACCTTGTATCAAACGATTGGACACGATATTCCTCAGAACTGAAGCAACTAGAAATTTTCCTTTTCCTAAATGCTTTACTCTTTACTTTTAACTCTTCTTAGATCTATCTAATCAAAATCTTACCAGAAATAATGGTATAGATTTTAAAAATGTATAACATAATGATGACTAATATCAATAATTATTAATAATAATAATAATGAAAATTATTATTATTAAAATAAGTAATAATGCAATAATATATTTCCATATATGTGCTCAAATAATATTTTAGCTCTTTGGAAATATACTTTATACTCTAAAACTTTCATAACTTTCCATAGTTCTATTAATGATATCTTTCTTAAGTTATGAACAAAAAATGTTCTATTAACTAGAATGAGTGTGCTAACATTCAATATGTGAATAAATAAAAATAAATAAAAATAATAATCCTAACTTCATGTGAACATTAATATCATAATAATTGGATAATCAAAAAATATATATGTATATGTGAACAAATGTTTCAGTCCTAAATTGTTTATCTATAGTAGATAGATAAAGTTCCTTCCGATTAATGTTTCTTCATGAAATGTCTTTAAAATTTCTTCAAGTTCCATTAGGTTAGAAAAACCTTGATGAATAAGATAAAATAGTTCATAAATATGAAATATAAATCTTTTGTCAAATATTCTTCCAAAAAGGATCTCTTCTTTAACTTTGAATTTCTCTTTGCTCTTTATAGAAGCTTGTTATCCTCCATATTTGTTTGATTTTAGATGCCATATCTGTAAAAGAGAGGCAGTATCATTGCTCAGGAATAAAATATTTATATTAATTCTTATACATTTTGATATTTTTCTCAACAAATATTAAAACATTATGAGACAATTACTTTGTGAATTTGTTAAAACTATATGTGAAATACTATCTCATATTTTCCTTCAAAGAGATTTTCTGTGTGACTATGTACTTCTATATACTTCTGTGTATTGTCCTTATTCTGACTAAAAATAACCTAAATTATAAAATATATGTACTGTGAGGTTTAGGTATGTCAGGACGCAATATTTCATTTTTCCGGTCATGATACAAATTCTATTTCTAACGAACAAAGTTAGATTTCATATCACCCCAGAGATGACAATGGACTATGCCTTTGTTCTCACCTCTAAACGATTAGAAATATGCGTAACTGTATTCTGTGTTGGAGTTCTTACTTTAGTGTCAGAGTGTTCTGCAAGTACTTCAATGCATTTCTCAGCTCTTACGCTGGAAATCTGAGATAAAGACTTCTCAGCTACAGCTGTATAAACATGTGCTGGTGTAAATTTCTGTTGATGTCTTTCGTTCCCATCTATCTGAATATGTATTTGTAATAAAGCTCTGAACCATAAAGGATATATTTTCTTAATTTCACTAAAATTACCTTCCTCAAAAATACCTTTTAATGAACAGTCAGGTGTCCGTACAATGGTTTTGTTTGATTTCACTATGCTCTCTGTAACTTTAATTGCATAGTAAACACTTAGAAGTTGCTTCACACCTGGCTCAAAAGTTTTTTCCAAAAATGATAAAACTCTGGAGAAATAGGCAATTATTTTCTCCTTACCTTCTTGTAACTGAAACAATGTTACTGAGATGGCATTCTCAGATACATGAGTTTTCAAAACAAACGATGTTTCAGAACAGACCTTTATTGTACTTAATGCTGGAGCATTCTGCAAATCTTTTTTCAACACTTCAAAAGCATTTTTCTCATTTGGACCCCACTGGTCAACTATATTACCTTTATTCCTTAAAAGATTATATAGTGGATTAACTTTTTCTGCGAAACAATGTACAAACTCTTTGCAATAATTTATTTTATGCAAAAATTTATGCAATGTCTTGTAAGTTGTTGGAGTTGGGATAACAGTAATATCCCTAACTGTTTCTTGCAACAATTGTCTCTTTCCTTGACTAATTTGCATGTGAAGGAATTTCACTTGACTTTTCATCAACTGAACTTTTGTTGTGTTTAATTTTAAACCTTCAGCTTGTAACATCATAAACAATTCAGACAAAAGAGCCATATGTTCATCGATATTCTGAGTACTCAGCAAAATCGTATCCACGTGCTGACAAATGCAATCTGGCCTAGAAAATTTAGAAAGTATTGTTGCTATAGTTTCATGAACTATACCATCACCAATACCTAGATCAGGTATTAATCGAGTGAACGTATAAGTCTCTTTTCTGAATGTGAACGCAAGTTTGTATTGACAACTTTTAGTTAAAGGAATGGAAAAATGGCTACCAGCGATTTCTAGTACAGAAAACACTTTGTTCTCAACATTCAAATGTAATTTTATGTTAGATTTATCAGGAAGAACTGGGCTATTTGTGATTTGTTTATCCAATGTTCTTACGTCAACTGATAAAGAATATGAATTATCAATATTTTTGATAGGCCAAATACAGTTATTTACCACTGATTTAGCTTTCTTTACAATTCCAAGTTGTACAAATTCTTGAATAATATCAGAAAGTGGACCAATTGATTCTGGTGGTAACTCACTCTGATCAAGAGGTTCTGGATCCTTTCCTTCAATATTTAATTCGGCACTTTTCAAAGTTCCAAAGTCATTTTTGAACTTTGACCACAAACTTGGAAAAGATTGTACCACTTCCTTTAAAGCACAATTTTCATCAATATCAGGCCACTTTTGTTCTGTAGACATATTGGTAACGGAACCAACATTACTGTATACAGAGGGATCAATCAGCACTGATTTGGGCCTAGATGGATCTTTCCAAATACTTCTATTAGCCAAATCAATCACCCACTTTTGTTTATTGATTACATCAATGCCAAGTATATTCTCTGCTTCGTGACAGACCCAAATGTTAATATTAGTTTTCACTAATCCAGGTACTTCAAATGTTACATTGGATACCTGTCTAGCAGTGGAATTACCTGTATTATTAAAACCCACTATATTACACATAGGAGAATTTGGTTTCACAGGTATGTTTTCTTTGATAAGGGTAATCTCAGATCCACTGTCTAAGAGACAATTAATATGTTTACCATTTATCAAACATTGTAAATATGGTCTCCCATTCTCGTCCAAAATAATTGGTGCTACATATTGTAATGGCAGAGAAATTGAATCCGGGTGTGATTCTATTTTTGGCAATGGCAATAAACCTTCTTTTTCAGTGACAGCTCCTTTTGCCATATTGTCTGAACTACTGTGAACAGTCAAATTACTGATCTGTTTGACTTCAGTGTCATAAGGCAATTCAGTCAAAATGTTATCTTGACATAAAAAATCAGGTTGCACAAAAGCTGATTTTTCATACTCCATATCTTTAGTTCTTATTTGTAAGTCACTCTTAAACTTAAAGCAATGTTTTTTCATATGGCCAAATCCATGACAGTAAAAACACATCATGGGGTCGTCTCCTTGACTCACTTGACTGCACCTGTCCTTGTCATTCCTGCTAAGACCTGTCGTTTCTGACACGTCTGTAGCCTGACTATTTTTGTCACATTGAATAATAGAAACCTCGTGTGCGAGACTGCTTTGATTCAATTGTCTCCTAATTTTGTCAATGAAACTTACTATAGCATTTAAATTTTGACGTTCCTGTACTATGGCCACTGAAGTTGGGTCAAGGTATTTAAATTTTTTTATGAAAGCCATTTTTAAACCTGGGTCAGTTTCATCATCTACTCCAAATATCATTTCATAAACCTTGCAAAATCTTGTTTTAAACCAAAATGGATCTTCTTCTGCAGTAGTCTGTAATAGGTCTAGCATTTCTATGGTCGGTTTTTGTTCACCGGTCATACATAGCAATAATAGTCGCAATCTATCTGTGGCGTCATTTTGACCTTCATCATCACTAACAAGTGAATGGATTCGTTTAGCAAAATTAACAGGAATCCACAACTGAAAAATGTAATTGCGTTGATCGTTTGAAAGATTAAAACGATCTGCAAACATTTCAAATAAATCCCAATTAGAAAATACAGTAGCCTCAACGTCATAAATAGGAAAGTCTTTTAGAACCTTCATCAGCTGATCATGAATTTGCAATTTAAGTTTTGCAGTCCTACATAATAAGTTTTTATGCTTCATTTCCATTTCATCAGTAGCATCAACATTCTCTATTTCCGAACTTTCCGGAAAATAAGATTGTAGCTTTGACTTGGTTTCAACCTTTTTGTCATCTGTATTTATTACAGCAATCTGTCTACTGTCATTTTGCAACTCTGGCAAAATATTTTTTTTAGATTTCTCTATTTGTTCCTCAAGATTATCTATGTAATTACACAAAATCTCACAGTTAGAACAACTGAGAGCATCCTGGGACACATTTTCATGTATTCCTGTGTTCTGTACATTATTTGTCTCTGTCTGGTTTAGTGTACACACATTTTTGGCAGGTAAAATATCAATAATCATCTTATTAAATATTCTTACCAATTTCAATACATTACTTATTTTCTTACGTAATTTATTCACAGTAAACCTGGATTTGTCTATCTGGACATTGGAATTTAAGCATTCTTGGTACATATACAACCACAAGTGACTGTCATTTGGATAAAAACACACATCTTTAAATTCTAGCTTACTATCTCTAGCTATTTCATCTATAAAATTCATAATTTTTTTTTTTTTTTTTTACTCACCGTTATTAGAAGGATTTCTCGTCATCAACCGTCTGTTACTGGACTGTTGTCCACATCTGACGCGACACAAACGCCTCTTGCTTGATAGGTTCTGAACCGTCTTTTTTCTCGAGACTTGAATATTCGCAAAGACTGCGCCAATCTCTCCCCCCCTCATCAAGGGTCGAGATTTCCGTAAAAATAGAGATAAGACAGTACTTTCTTTGGCTCGCCACTGTAAGAACGTTAAATTAATAACTAATATTCTTATAGCTTCAAGGGCGTATCTGAATGAAGATCATTCATAGTCAGGTTGATTTGAAAATTACGTGTGAGTTTATTGTCACACAGGTGGCATCACAAACACAATGAAAAATAGTATAAAGTTCAGTTTAGCGTAGATGAAAATATCTGGAATTGGATCGATAGTATTGTAGCAAGCTTATGAAAGCATGTGAGCAGCATCAGGCATGTTGTCTTCTGAGATTTTCCAAAGTGATGCAGGAAGAAACAGGAAATGACGTTTGACTTCTGGCTTCAGCTGTTCTCCTAGTCAATATGTCAGTATGTCAGTGTTGTCTTTCAAAGAGGGTGCGAATAAGTGTGTCTTAGTTTAAGTGTGTATCAGTGTGTCATGTAAGTGTGTGGTGCAAATGTGTCCAGCCTTCTTTAAAGCAAAGCTTAACCCTTTCACGCCGAGCGTACGCATATATGCGTCCTCGGCTTTCAGGGGTTGTACCGGGATGATGCCTGCAGCCGCAGGCATCATCCCGGTACCGTTGTTTAGAGCGGGCGATCGGCTTTCCAAACATAACAACCGATGCGGCTAAAAGCCGCTCGGTTGTTATGCCGGAGGAGCGGGAGGGGACATCCCCCCCCTCCCGCCGCCTCTCGCCGCTCTGACCGGGCCTCCCGTCCCACCGGGAGACCCGATCCACGATCCGGCGCCTCCAGCGTCTCGGCGCGCTCTGAAACAAAGCCGTAAACGGCTTTGATTCAGTGTGCGCATTGAAACCACGGAAGCGGCGTCATGACGTCACTTCCGGGTTTCTCGGCTGCCAATGGCGCCGGATTTAAAAAAGTACACAGTATTCAGAATCGCCGTTTTCGGCGATCTGAATACTTTGAAGTGCAAAGGAGGGCTCGGAGGTCTTTTAGACCCCCGATCCCTCCATAAAGAGTACCTGTCACGACCTATTGCTGTCACAAGGGATGTTTACATTCCTTGTGACAGCAATAAAAGTGATCAAAATGTAAAAAAAAAAAAAAAAAAAATGTAATATTAGAAAAAATAAATAAATAAATAAGAAAACAAAAAAAAAATTTTTTTAAAGCGCCCCCCTCCCCGCGAGCTTGCGCAGCAAAGAAAGCGCATACGGAAGTCGCGCCCGCATATGAAAACGGTGTTCAAATAACACATGTGAGGTATCGCCGCGATCGTAAGAGCGAGAGCAATAATTATAGCACTAGGCCTACTCTGTAACTCTAACCTGGTAACCGTAAAAAAAGTTTAAAGCGTCGCCTATGGAGATTTTTAGTTACCGTAGTTTGTCGCCATTCCACGAGTGCGTGCAATTATAAAGCGTGTCATGCTTGGTATCTATTTACTCGGCATAACATCATCTTTCACATTATGCAAAAAAATTGGGCTAATTTTACTTTTTCATTTTTTTAAAATTCATGAAAGTAAATTTTTCCCAAAAAGTTGTGTTTAAAACACCGCCGCACAAATACCGTATGACATAAAATATTGCAACAATCGCCATTTTATTCTCTAGATTCTCTGCTAAAAATATATATATAATGTTTGGGGGTTCTAAGTAATTTTCTAGCCAAAAATATGGATTTTAACTTGTAAACACCAAATGTCATACATAGGCATAGGCATGAAAGGGTTAAATATATGTTACAAGTGAACGTCATGACCTCATACGGCCCAGGCTTAGACCCTTGTATGGCAAATATTAATATCTGCTAGGTTCAGCAATATGAAGATCTTAGCACAGAGTCGTATGGAGTTTGATTGACAGGCACACATGTGACACTCTATACTTAGAGTAGTGTGCTTGATGATGCAATGTCATAGAACATATATTATCAGCTATAAAGCTATAACTTCATTAAGTAACTATATACTAATACATATTAGTATGACTAAGACTTCACTTAAACTAACTCTAAATAATTAAACAACAATATCAAATAAATAGCTAAGTTATGGATTATCTATGATTTTAACTTTAAAGCATGTAAAAACATGTCAGCTCTGACACATGAACTCTATGTGTATACTTATCTGTTAGCCTGCTGACCTCCTGAACTCATGTCAACTTTGGACATAGTAGAACAACTGCCTGACATTCAAATCTTATGTCATTCTCAAATTGGCTATCCGTAATGCTCAGTTTTGGATAGAAGAATTATGTCATATCAATTGATCAAGGTCATTCATTCATACCTAATTATTATGATTAATCATAAATCAAAATATGTTTTGCAAGCTTGCCATGAATTGCCGAATTATGAATTTGGAATAATATTCTAACAATATTGTATGGCGGCGGCGTTATCAGCGCGTTTCTATGATCTTCACTCCCTGTAGAAAGGCTCGTTCCTCCTGGGAAGTGACGTCCTCCAGCCCATAGGGGGCAGCCTCTCCAGTATTCATAATGATTGTTGTTATAGAGAAGAGAATATTGTATGGCGGCGGCGTCAGCACGTTTCTATGATCTCCCCCCCCCCCCGTAGAAAGGCTCGTTCCTCCTGGGAAGTGACGTCCTCCAGCCCATAGGGGGCAGCCTCTCCAGTACTCATAGTGATTGTTGTTATAGAGAAGAGAATATTGTATGGCGGCGGCGGCGTCAGCGCGTTTCTATGATCTTCACTCCCCGTAGAAGAGCTCTTTCCTCCTGGGAAGTGACGTCCTCCAGCCCATAGGGGGCAGCCTCTCCAGTATTCATAGTGATTGTTGTTATAGAGATCCTCATACACTCACAGATTTCATTATTCCTCCCATAGAGCTATCCATTCCACAGCCCTGTCAATGCCAAAGTAGTAAAAGATTATTACAAAATTGTGACCAATCCGATGGACCTGCAAACGCTGAGGGAGAACGTGCGCAAGCGGATGTACCCGTCCCGCGAGGAGTTCCGCGAACAGGTGGAGCTGATTCTGAAGAACAGTATACTATACAATGGTGAGTGATGTGTACTGGGTGTGGGTGGAGTCATAGACATGTACAGGATGTGGGTGGAGTCAGATATGTACAGGATGTGGGTGGAGTCAGATATGTACAGGATGTGGGTGGAGTAATAGAGAGATGTACTGGATGTGGGTGGAGTCAGAGATATGTACAGGATGTGGGTGGAGTCGGAGATATGTACAGGATGTGGGTGGAGTCAGAGACATGCACAGGATGTGGGTGGAGTCAGAGATATATACAGGATGTGGGTGGAGTCAGAGATATATACAGGATGTGGGTGGAGTCAGATATGTACAAGATGTGGGTGGAGTCAGAGAGATGTACAGCATGTGGGTGGGGTCAGAGATGTACAGGATGTGGGTGGAGTCAGAAAGATATGTACAGGATGTGGGTGGAGTCAGAAAGATATGTACAGCATGTGGGTGGGGTCAGAGATGTACAGGATGTGGGTGGAGTCAGAAAGATATGTACAGGATGTGGGTGGAGTCAGAAAGATATGTACAGGATGTGGGTGGAGTCAGAGATATGTACAGGATGTGGGTGGAGTCAGAGATATGTACAGGATGTGGGTGGAGTCAGAGATATGTACAGGATGTGGGTGGAGTCAGAGATATGTACAGGATGTGGGTGGAGTCAGATATGTACAGGATGTGGGTGGAGTCAAAGAGATATGTACAGGATGTGGGTGGAGTCAAAGAGATATGTACAGCATGTGGGTGGAGTCAGTGATATGTACAGGATGTGGGTGGGGTCAGAGGGAGAGATGTGCAGGGTGTGGGTGGAGTAAGAGAGAGAGATGTACAGGATGTGGGAGGAGTCACAGACAGATGTACAGGATGTGGGAGGAGTAAGAGAGAGATGTACAGGATGTGGGAGGAGTCACAGACAGATGTACAGGATGTGGGAGGAGTAAGAGAGAGATGTACAGGATGTGGGTGGAGTCACAGACAGATGTACAGGATGTGGGTGGAGTCAGATGTACAGGATGTGGGTGGAGACATAAGAAATGGCATATCCTAATACAATCTTCTTCCATGTTCCAGGACCCAAACACTCGCTGACTCAGATCTGTCAGGTCATGCTGGACCTGTGTGATGAGAAACTCCGAGAGGTGAGAACTTCCCATTCACACGACACCGATCCGTGTAATATGATGTGTGAGAGCGGCCCGACCACCAATGTTCACATATACAGACTCAGAGGATCCTGACTCCATCCTAGTGACACCTATAGACACAGAGGAACCTGACTCTATCCTAGTGACACCTATAGACAGAGGATCCTGGCTCTATCCTAGTGACACCTATAGACTCAGAGGATCCTGGCTCTATCCTAGGGACACCTATAGACGGAGGATCCTGACTCCATCCTAGTGACACCTATAGACTCAGAGGATCCTGACTCTATCCTAGTGACACCTATAGACTCAGAGGATCCTGACTCTATCCTAGTGACACCTATAGACTCAGAGGATCCTGACTCCATCCTAGTGACACCTATAGACACAGAGGATCCTGACTCCATCCTAGTGACACCTATAGACAGAGGATCCTGATTCTATCCTAGTGACACCTATAGACAGAGGATCCTGACTCTATCCTAGTGACACCTATAGACACGGAGGATCCTGACTCTATCCTAGTGACACCTATAGACACGGAGGATCCTGACTCTATCCTAGTGGCACCTATAGACACAGAGGATCCTGACTCTATCCTAGTGACACCTATAGACAGAGGATCCTGACTCTATCCTAGTGACACCTATAGACAGAGGATCCTGACTCTATCCTAGTGACACATATAGACATGGAGGATCCTGACTCCATTCTAGTGACACCTATAGACACAGAGGATCCTGACTCTATCCTAGTGGCACCTATAGACACGTAGGATCCTGACTCTATCCTAGTGACACCTATAGACAGAGGATCCTGACTCTATCCTAGTGACACATATAGACATGGAGGATCCTGACTCCATTCTAGTGACACCTATAGACACGGAGGATCCTGACTCCATCCTAGTGACACCTATAGACACAGAGGATCCTGACTCTATCCTAGTGGCACCTATAGACACGGAGGATCCTGACTCTATCCTAGTGACACCTATAGACAGAGGATCCTGACTCTATCCTAGTGACACCTATAGACACAGAGGATCCTGACTCTATCCTAGTGACACCTATAGACACAGAGGATCCTGACTCTATCCTAGTGACACCTATAGACACGGAGGATCCTGACTCTATCCTAGTGACACCTATAGACTCAGAGGATCCTGACTCTATCCTAGTGACACCTATAGACTCAGAGGATCCTGACTCTATCCTAGTGGCACCTATAGACACAGAGGATCCTGACTCTATCCTAGTGACACCTATAGACAGAGGATCCTGACTCTATCCTAGTGACACCTATAGACACAGAGGATCCTGACTCTATCCTAGTGACACCTATAGACACGGAGGATCCTGACTCTATCCTAGTGACACCTATAGACACGGAGGATCCTGACTCTATCCTAGTGACACCTATAGACACGGAGGATCCTGACTCTATCCTAGTGACACCTATAGACACGGAGGATCCTGACTATCCTAGTGACACCTATAGACACAGAGGATCCTGACTCTATCCTAGTGACACCTATAGACATGGAGGATCCTGACTCTATCCTAGTGGCACCTATAGACACGGAGGATCCTGACTCTATCCTAGTGACACCTATAGACACGGAGGATCCTGACTCTATCCTAGTGACACCTATAGACAGAGGATCCTGACTCTATCCTAGTGACACCTATAGACACGGAGGATCCTGACTCTATCCTAGTGACACCTATAGACAGAGGATCCTGACTCTATCCTAGTGACACCGAGGATCCTGACTCTATCCTAGTGACACCTATAGACACAGAGGATCCTGACTCTATCCTAGTGACACCTATAGACAGAGGATCCTGACTCTATCCTAGGGACACCTATAGACAGAGGATCCTGACTCTATCCTAGTGACACCTATAGACAGAGGATCCTGACTCTATCCTAGGGACACCTATAGACACAGAGGATCCTGACTCTATCCTAGTGACACCTATAGACAGAGGATCCTGACTCTATCCTAGTGACACCTATAGACAGAGGATCCTGACTCTATCCTAGGGACATCTATAGACATGGAGGATCCTGACTCTATCCTAGTGACACCTATAGACATGGAGGATCCTGACTCCATCCTAGTGACACCTATAGACACAGAGGATCCTGACTCTATCCTAGTGACACCTATAGACAGAGGATCCTGACTCTATCCTAGTGACACCTATAGACAGAGGATCCTGACTCTATCCTAGTGACACCTATAGACAGAGGATCCTGACTCTATCCTAGTGACACCTATAGGCAGAGGATCCTGACTCTATCCTAGGGACATCTATAGACATGGAGGATCCTGACTCTATCCTAGTGACACCTATAGACAGAGGATCCTGACTCTATCCTAGTGACACCTATAGACATGGAGGATCCTGACTCCATTCTAGTGACACCTATAGACACGGAGGATCCTGACTCCATCCTAGTGACACCTATAGACACAGAGGATCCTGACTCTATCCTAGTGACACCTATAGACACGGAGGATCCTGACTCTATCCTAGTGACACCTATAGACAGAGGATCCTGACTCTATCCTAGTGACACCTATAGACACAGAGGATCCTGACTCTATCCTAGTGACACCTATAGACAGAGGATCCTGACTCTATCCTAGTGACACCTATAGACAGAGGATCCTGACTCCATCCTAGTGACACCTATAGACACGGAGGATCCTGACTCTATCCTAGTGACACCTATAGACACAGAGGATCCTGACTCTATCCTAGTGACACCTATAGACAGAGGATCCTGACTCCATCCTAGTGACACCTATAGACACAGAGGATCCTGACTCTATCCTAGTGACACCTATAGACAGAGGATCCTGACTCTATCCTAGTGACACCTATAGACACGGAGGATCCTGACTCTATCCTAGTGACACCTATAGACACGGAGGGTCCTGACTCTATCCTAGTGACACCTATAGACACGGAGGATCCTGACTCTATCCTAGTGACACCTATAGACACGGAGGATCCTGACTCTATCCTAGTGACACCTATAGACACGGAGGATCCTGACTCTATCCTAGTGACACCTATAGACACGGAGGATCCTGACTCTATCCTAGTGACACCTATAGACACGGAGGATCCTTACTCTATCCTAGTGACATCTATAGACACGGAGGATCCTGACTCTATCCTAGTGACACCTATAGACAGAGGACTCGGCTTCGCTGATCACAGTACAAAGCAATGAAAGGGTCTCTAAAGGGATATATGGGGTGGGGGAGGGCGGGGCTGAACACGTCCGTGTCCTCACACACCGAGGTACAATAATAAAACCATCTCTGTATCCAGCCATCGCACACAATGCAGTAGATAGAAGGCGGGTTGCCGGGCGGAGTAGGATGTGTATCCGGGTGGCGGATTGTTTGTTCTGATTTATGGCTTCATTTGGTTACAGAAGGAGGACAAGTTGGCCCGGCTGGAGAAAGCCATTAACCCCTTACTGGACGACGACGATCAGGTGGCCTTCTCCTTCATCCTGGACAATATCGTCACCCAGAAGATGATGGCCGTGCCGGATGTGAGTCCTCTCCCCTCCCCCCACCTCTTCCCCGACCTTTTCCCGCACTTTCCATGTTCTCTGTCCCAACCTTTTCCCGCACTTTCCATATTGTCTGCTCCAACCTTTTCCCACACTTTCCATATTCTCTGCTCCAACCTTTTCCCGCACTTTCCATATTCTCTGCTCCAACCTTTTCCCGCACTTTCCATATTGTCTGCTCCAACCTTTTCCCACACTTTCCATATTCTCTGCTCCAACCTTTTCCCGCACTTTCCATATTCTCTGTCCCGGCCTCTTCCCGCACTTTCCATATTCTCTGTCCCAACCTCTTCCCGCACTTTCCATATTCTCTGTCCCGACCTCTTCCCACACTTTCCGTATTCTCTGTCCCGACCTTTTCCCGCACTTTCCATATTCTCTGTCCCGACCTTTTCCCACACTTTTCATATTCTCTGCTCCAACCTTTTCCCGCACTTTCCATATTCTCTGTCCCGACCTCTTCCCGCACTTTCCATATTCTCTCTCCCGACCTCCTCCCGCACTTTCCATATTCTCTGTCCCGACCTTTTCCTGCACTTTCCATATTCTCTGTCCCGACCTTTTCCCACACTTTCCATATTCTCTGTCCCGACCTCCTCCCGCACTTTCCATGTTCTCTGTCCCGACCTCTTCCCGCACTTTCCATATTCTCTGTCCCAACCTTTTCCCACACTTTCCTTATTCTCTGTCCCAACCTTTTCCCGCACTTTACATATTCTCTGTCCCGACCTCTTCCCGCACTTTACATATTCTCTGTCCCGACCTCTTCCCGCACTTTCCATATTCTCTGTCCCGACCTCTTCCCGCACTTTCAATATTCTCTGTCCCGACCTCTTCCCGCACTTTCCATATTCTCTCTGTCCCGACCTCTTCCCGCACTTTCCATATTCTCTGTCCCGACCTCTTCCCGCACTTTCCATATTCTCTGTTCATTTATAAAGACGTTTATGGGAAAATGCAGAGAATGTATTACATGATGGTCCAGTGTTTCCAGAGCTTCACTGGCTGCATGCTTGTTGTCGGTCAGCGTTTCGAAATGCGTTGCAATCTGAGACAGGCAGTATAAAGAGGGACTCCGGAGAAAAAATAAATCAGCCGTGTGGATTCTATAGACGGACTGCATCACATGTTCCCCTTTATCTGTCCTCTTCATAGAAATGTGGGAAAAGGCGATTCTCTGCGTCAGTACAGAGATGGAGGCGCGGCCTTCTCTTCCATATCAGAAATGGGCTCTTTAGGCCCCTCCCACCCGGGGGCCGTCCCTCTGCTTTCTTGCGCTCAGGAGGGAGGGGTGCAGCTTTTTATTTTAATTTTTTACCTTTTTCTTTGTAAGGGGTCAAAGGTTAGGGGTGTACTTACTTATTTCTTTATGTTATGTTCGGGGTTAGTAGTAAATATTTGGGGATAATATTAAGGTTTTGGGGGATTTTGTTTATTTTATCATTTATTTATGTATTTTATTATTTTATTTTTCATTTAATTATTACATTTGAGCAGAAGAAACGTTCCGAGATTCTCGAGTGAAGCGTTTCCATGAATTTCCAAGGAACAAAAATCGCGCCAATCTGCCCGATCCAAACTTTTTCCGGCTTTAGTGGGGGATGGGAACCGTCTCCATAGAGAATAGTTGTTCTTTTTTTTGGCACTTCGAGGTTCAAGCTATAAAACGCTGAGCTGTGATTGGCGCCTCAAAGTCTGGCAGGCTGGACAGGGCAGGACGCTGTACTGAGTGGTACCGGCATTTGGGGCCCCTGTGCCATCAGGACTGAAGTTCCACAACTCAGGTCTTCTCCGTCCCTGCCAGTGAGGCGAAGGCGGTCTCCATATTGGCGAAGGGGGCCTCCGTATTGGCGAAGGTGGGCTCCGTATTGGCGAAGGGGGCCTCCGTATTGGCGAAGGCGGTCTCCATATTGGCGAAGGGGGCCTCCGTATTGGCGAAGGGGGGCTCCGTATTGGCGAAGGGGGCCTCCGTATTGGCGAAGGCGGTCTCCGTATTGGTGAAGGCGGGCTGCGTATTGGCGAAGGGGGCCTCCGTATTGGCGAAGGCGGGCTACGTATTGGCGAAGGGGGCCTCCGTATTGGCGAAGGCGGTCTTCGTATTGGCGAAGGGGGGCTCCGTATTGGAGAAGGCGGGCTCCGTATTGGCGAAGGGGGCCTCCGTATTGGCGAAGGCGGTCTCCGTATTGGCAAAGGCGGTCTTCGTATTGGCGAAGGGGGCCTTTGTATTGGCGAATGGGGCCTCCGTCTTGGCGAAGGCGGGCTCCGTATCGGCGAAGGCGGGCTCCGTATTGGCAAAGGGGGGCTCCGTATTGGCGAAGGCGGTCTCCGTATTGGCGAAGGGGGCCTCCGTATTGGCGAAGGGGGGCTCCGTATTGGCGAAGGGGGCCTCCGTATTGGCGAAGGGGGGCTCCGTATTGGCGAAGGGGGCCTCCGTATTGGCGAAGGGGGCCTCCGTATTGGCGAAGGGGGCCTCCGTATTGGCGAAGGGGGCCTCCGTATTGGCGAAGGCGGTCTCCGTATTGGCAAAGGCGGTCTTCGTATTGGCGAAGGGGGGCTCCGTATTGGAGAAGGCGGGCTCCGTATTGGCGAAGGGGGCCTCCGTATTGGCGAAGGCGGTCTCCGTATTGGCAAAGGCGGTCTTCGTATTGGCGAAGGGGGCCTTCGTATTGGCGAATGGGGCCTCCGTCTTGGCGAAGGCGGGCTCCGTATCGGCGAAGGCGGGCTCCGTATTGGCAAAGGGGGGCTCCGTATTGGAGAAGGCGGGCTCCGTATTGGAGAAGGCGGGCTCCGTATTGGCGAAGGGGGGCTCCGTATTGGCGAAGGGGGCCTCCGTATTGATAATTGCGGCCTCCGTATTGATAATTGTGGCCTCTTCTCTCCGCAGTCATGGCCGTTCCATCTTCCTGTCAACAAGAAGTTTGTTCCCGACTATTATAAAGTCATCCCGCATCCGATGGACCTGGAGACGATCCGCCAGGTAAGGGGGCGGGGTCAGTGGTTTCCTCTTCCTGTGACGATCCTTGTAGTCCCGCCCTCATTGTGATCTCTTCCTGTGATGATCCTTGTAGTCCCGCCCTCATTGTGATCTCTTCCTCTAGAATATTTCCAAGCACAAGTATCAGAATCGGGAGATCTTCCTGGCCGACGTCAATCTGATCTGTACAAACAGCGTCAAGTATAACGGTGAGTCCGGGGGAGGGGAATCTTCTAATACAAATGTTGTGTCGGGTCCCTTCAAGCCACGCCCACCGCAACGCATCAGAAGTGTGTTCACCACGCCCACCGCAACGCATCAGAAGTGCGTTTGTCACGCCCACCGCAACGCATCAGAAGTGCGTTTGTCACGCCCACCGCAACGCATCAGAAGTGCGTTTGTCACGCCCACCGCAACGCATCAGAAGTGCGTTTGTCACGCCCACCGCAACGCATCAGAAGTGCGTTCGCCACGCCCACCGCAACGCATCAGAAGTGCGTTCGCCACGCCCACCGCAACGCATCAGAAGTGTGTTCGCCACGCCCACCGCAACGCATCAGAAGTGCGTTCGCCACGCCCACCGCAACGCATCAGAAGTGCGTTCGCCACGCCCACCGCAACGCATCAGAAGTGCGTTTATGTCACATGTCTTTCCATCTGCATTGGGTTGCATTTTCTGGTACAAAAAGGTTTATTAGAAGTCGTTAGCAATCACAAGACACACGGCGTCCCCAACAAACGATCACGCCTCGGTTCCAAGCCCGCCCAGGGGCGGATCCAACCCTCAGGAGCCTATGAAATGGCAGACCCGGCATGCATGTTCATGTTGTCCTTTGTGAAAGTGGAACTAACCCAAAAAAAGGGCATGCCGGGAGTGCCAACTGTCACCTAGCCACAGGGCCGCTGATAGGGCGGGGCCACCAGTCCTCCTGTAGGGGCCCCGGGAAACACAAGGGGGCCCAAACAGCAGGGGGAATCGGTGCGGAGGGGCAATTACAGAAGGATGCCCGGTGTCAGTGCAGCTCTCTGCAGCAGCTGAAAGCCGGTCTCTCCCCCTCCCATTGTAATAAATAATAAATAATCTTTAAAAATTGTAAAATAAAATAATTTTATCATAAAATAAAAGATTTTTTTTTTTTTATAAAAAAATATTTATATTAAAAAGGGCCAACAAGTTCTCTAATGTTTGTGTCCGCTAATAATGATTTTAGTATTCCGGCCCGTCCTGTCCTGCTCTGCCCTGCCCTTCCCTGTCCTGCCCTGCTCTGCCCTGCCCTGCTCTGCCCTTCCCTGCTCTGTCCTGCCCTTCCCTGCTCTGTCCTTCCCTTCCCTGCTCTGCTCTGTCCTGCCCTTCCCTGCCCTGCTCTGTTCTGCCCTTCCCTGCCCTGCTCTGTTCTGCCCTGCTCTGTCCTGTCCTGTCCTGCTCTGTCCTGTCCTGTCCTGCCCTGTCCTGTCCTGCTCTGTCCTGCCCTGCCCTGTCCTGTCCTGCTCTGTCCTGCCCTGCTCTGTCCTGCCCTGCTCTGTCCTGGCCTTCTCTATTCTGCCCTGCTCTGTTCTGCCCTGCTCTGTTCTGCCCTGCTCTGTCCTGTCCTGCCCTGTCCTGTCCTGCTCTGTCCTGCCCTGCTCTGTCCTGCCCTGCTCTGTCCTGGCCTTCTCTATTCTGCCCTGCTCTGTTCTGCCCTGCTCTGTCCTGTCCTGTCCTGTCCTGTCCTGCCCTGCCCTGCCCTGTCCTGTCCTGTCCTGCCCTGCCCTTTCCTGTCCTCCTCTGCCCTGCTCTTCCCTCCTCTGTCCTGTCCTGTTCTCTGTCCTGTTCTGCTCTGTCCTCTCCTTCCCTTCCCTGCTCTTCTCTCCTCTGTCCTTCCCTTCCCTGCCCTGCTCTTCCCTCCTCTGTCCTGCTTTGCCCTGTCCTTCCCTGCCCTGCTCTTCCCTCCTCTGTCCTGTCCTTTCCTGTCCTTCCCTTCCCTGCTCTTCCCTCCTCTGTCCTGTCCTCTGTCCTCTCCTTCCCTTCCCTGCTCTTCCCTCCTCTGCCCTGTCCTGCTTTGCCCTGTCCTTCCCTGCCCTTCCCTCCTCTGTCCTGTCCTGTCCTTTCCTGTCCTTCCCTTCCCTGCTCTTCCCTCCTCTGTCCTGTCCTCTGTCCTGTCCTGTCCTTCCCTTCCCTGCTCTTCCCTCCTCTGCCCTGTCCTCCTCTGTCCTGTTCTTCCCTTCCCTGCTCTTCCCTCCTCTGCCCTGTCCTCTGCCCTGTCCTGTCCTGCCCTTTCCTGTCCTTCCCTTCCCTGCTCTTCCCTCCTCTGTCCTGTCCTGCTCTGTCCTGTCCTTCCCTTCCCTGCTCTTCCCTCCTCTGCCCTGTCCTCCTCTGTCCTGTCCTGCTCTGTCCTGTCCTTCCCTTCCCTGCTCTTCCCTCCTCTGCCCTGTCCTCCTCTGTCCTGTCCTGTCCTGCCCTTTCCTGTCCTTCCCTTCCCTGCTCTTCCCTCCTCTGTCCTGTCCTGCTCTGTCCTGTCCTTCCCTTCCCTGCTCTTCCCTCCTCTGCCCTGTCCTCCTCTGTCTTGTCCTGTCCTTCCCTTCCCTGCTCTTCCCTCCTCTGCCCTGTCCTGCTTTGCCCTCCTCTGTGATGTCATACAATCAGAGATCAATATTCACATTGATCGGCGGAGCTCCGACCCGTCCACTCCGCAATATTCTATAAAAGTCATTCTGCCACAAAATAAAGAAAAAAACAAATAGCGGATGAAGCTTTGTGACTCCTCCCTGTCTGACACCTCAGACTCCGCCCCTTGATAAGGCGGGGGTCATTGGGGGAGGGAGGAGTGGTCAGTGGGGGAGGGAGGAGTGGTCAGTGGGGGAGGGAGGAGTGGTCAGTGGGGGAGGGAGGAGTGATCATTGGGGGAGGGAGGAGAGGTCAGTGGGGGAGGGAGGAGAGGTCAGTGGGGGAGGGAGGAGTGGTCAGTGGGGGAGGGAGGGAGGAGTGGTCAGTGGGGGAGGGAGGAGAGGTCAGTGGGGGAGGGAGGAGAGGTCAGTGGGGGAGGGAGGAGTGGTCAGTGGGGGAGGGAGGGAGGAGTGGTCATTGGGGGAGGGAGGGAGGAGTGGTCATTGGGGGAGGGAGGAGTGGTCAGTGGGGGAGGGAGGAGTGGTCAGTGGGGGAGGGAGGAGCGGTCAGTGGGGGAGGGAGGAGTGGTCATTGGGGGAGGGAGGGAGGAGAGGTCAGTGAGGGAGGGAGGAGTGGTCATTGGGGGAGGGAGGAGAGGTCATTGGGGGAGGGAGGAGTGGTCAGTGGGGGAGGGAGGAGTGGTCAGTGGGGGAGGGAGGAGAGGTCATTGGGGGAGGGAGGGAGGAGCGGTCAGTGGGGGAGGGAGGAGCAGTCAGTGGGGGAGGGAGGAGCAGTCAGTGGGGGAGGGAGGAGCGGTCAGTGGGGGAGGGAGGAGCAGTCATCAGTGGGGGAGGGAGGAGTGGTCAGTGGGGGAGGGAGGAGTGGTCAGTGGGGGAGAGAGGAGTGGTCAGTGGAGGAGGGAGGAGAGGTCATTGGGGGAGGGAGGGAGGAGTGGTCAGTGGGGGAGGGAGGAGTGGTCATTGGGGGAGGGAGGAGTGGTCATTGGGGGAAGTAGGAGTGGTCATTGGGGGAAGTAGGAGTGGTCATTGGGGGAGGGGGTTCAGCACAGCGATCTTCCATTAACATGGCGACCTTTTCTCCGTATCCCCCCCACAGGTGCGGACAGTCAGTACAGTAGAACGGCGCAGGAGATTGTGAATATTTGCAGTCAGACTCTGGCGGAGGTAAGCGACTTCCTCCAGGTTTGGGGATCCCGGGGGGGGATGAGGCCGAGCATGCGCACACTAACAGTCCTTCTCTCCTCTCTATATAGTATGATGAACATCTCACCCAACTAGAGAAGGACATTTCCACCGCCAAGGAGGCCGCTCTGGATGAAGCCGATCTGGAGAGCTTGGAACCCATGACCCCCGGACCCTATACCCCCCAGGTGAGTGTGAGACGGGGAGGGTGCTTATAGATCCCATGACCCCCGGACCCTATACCCCCCAGGTGAGTGTGAGACGGGGGAGGGGGCTTATAGATCCCATGACCCCCCAGGTGAGTGTGAGACGGGGGAGGGGGCTTATAGATCCCATGACCCCCGGACCCTATACCCCCCAGGTGAGTGTGAGACGGGGAGGGGGCTTATAGATCCCATGACCCCTGGACCCTATACCCCCAAGGTGAGGGGGCTTATAGATCCCATGAGCCCCGGACCCTATACCCCCCAGGTGAGTGTGAGACGGGGGAGGTGGCTTATAGATCCCATGACCCCCGGACCCTATACCCCCCAGGTGAGTGTGAGACGGGGGAGGGGCTTATAGATCCCATGACCCCCGGACCCTATACCCCCCAGGTGAGTGTGAGACGGGGGAGGGGGCTTATAGATCCCATGACCCCCGGACCCTATACCCCCCAGGTGAGTGTGAGACGGGGGAGGGGGCTTATAGATCTAATGACCCCCGCACACCGTGGAAAGGTAAGTAGAGGGCGGGCGCGTTTTTCTTCTGTACAGGAGGAAGGGGGCGGGACAAATATCTCCTATTTAAAATATAACTTCACTTCTATTTTATGTCATTATTGGGGGGGGGGCGATATATAAGCCCCGCCCCCCTCGGGTGGGATGTAGGCGTCCTGTAGTTATAGTACGGGGCAGACATTGTGATTTGTTGATTTGCAGCCTCCGGATTATTACGACACGAACACGTCGCGCGATGCCTCCCTCTACCTGGATGAAAGCAACATGTCCGCCACCGAGGCGGCCACCGCGTCCCTGGGGAGGAGGAGTCTGGTAAGCTATTCTCCTGTAGAGTCATCAGAGCATTGCACAGGGGGGAGGGATTTGTAGATTCCAGCAGGATGTGATCTCCCCACACTGGGACATGAAGTAACCACACCTGCAGGAGGCTGTACAGCAGATCTGAACGCTGCGCATGCCGGGAGGGTTCCTTCACATTCAGTACAGATTGTTCTGGAGGAGAATTCTGCTGAAGAAAATCAAACTATCCGACCATGGGGGGGTGGGGGATGGGTATAGGGGGGCTTCTCCATAGTAATGGCCATGGGGTGGGGGACGGGTATAGGGGGGCTTCTCCATAGTAATGGCCAAGGGGTGGGGGACGGGCATAGGGGGGCTTCTCCATAGTAATGGCCAAGGGGTGGGGGACGGGTATAGGGGGGCTTCTCCATAGTAATGGCCAAGGGGTGGGGGACGGGTATAGGGGGGCTTCTCCATAGTAATGGCCAAGGGGTGGGGGACGGGTATAGGGGGGGGGCTTCTCCATAGTAATGGCCAAGGGGTTGGGGACGGGTATAGGGGGGGCTTCTCCATAGTAATGGCCAAGGGGTGGGGGACGGGTATAGGGGGGCTTCTCCATAGTAATGGCCAAGGGGTTGGGGACGGGTATAGGGGGGGCTTCTCCATAGTAATGGCCAAGGGGTGGGGGACGGGTATAGGGGGGCTTCTCCATAGTAATGGCCAAGGGGTGGGGGACGGGTATAGGGGGGGGGCTTCTCCATAGTAATGGCCAAGGGGTGGGGGACGGGTATAGGGGGGCTTCTCCATAGTAATGGCCAAGGGGTGGGGGACGGGTATAGGGGGGGGGCTTCTCCATAGTAATGGCCAAGGGGTTGGGGACGGGTATAGGGGGGGCTTCTCCATAGTAATGGCCAAGGGGTTGGGGACGGGTATAGGGGGGCTTCTCCATAGTAATGGCCAAGGGGTTGGGGACGGGTATAGGGGGGCTTCTCCATAGTAATGGCCAAGGGGTGGGGGACGGGTATAGGGGGGCTTCTCCATAGTAATGGCCAAGGGGTGGGGGACGGGTATAGGGGGGCTTCTCCATAGTAATGGCCAAGGGGTGGGGGACGGGTATGGGGGGGCTTCTCCATAGTAATGGCCAAGGGGTGGGGGACGGGTATAGGGGGGCTTCTCCATAGTAATGGCCAAGGGGTGGGGGACGGGTATAGGGGGGGGGCTTCTCCATAGTAATGGCCAAGGGGTTGGGGACGGGTATAGGGGGGGCTTCTCCATAGTAATGGCCAAGGGGTGGGGGACAGGTATAGGGGGGGCTTCTCCATAGTAATGGCCAAGGGGTTGGGGACGGGTATAGGGGGGGCTTCTCCATAGTAATGGCCAAGGGGTTGGGGACGGGTATAGGGGGGGCTTCTCCATAGTAATGGCCAAGGGGTGGGGGACAGGTATAGGGGGGCTTCTCTATAGTAATGGCCATAGGGGGACTACTCCATAATGATGACCATGGTTGGACACGGTATAGTAACGGTCATAAGGGGGAAAGGGCTAATACTCCATATTAATAGCCCTGGGCTGGGGGAGGGGGGGCTTTTACTCCATGGTGAAGGAGACCACACAGGTGAGGTAGTCGGGGGTTCTCATACAGTGTAGGGGGGGGGGTAGGCAGAGTGTTCATGGGCGATATTCACCTTTTATTATGATTATTGGTCCTCAGATGTCGTCTTTCCCGGCGGTCAGTTCTGCTCGGGGTATTTGGACCGCTGTGATTGGCTGTCCTCCTGATGGGTGGTCTTTGTATTACAGATGCGGTTGGGACGAGGACATCTGGGGGAAGATGACTCGGATATTGACATTGAAGCGTATGAAGATGATGATGATGGGAAACCGAAGACGCCGGCTCCTGTAAGTATTGATGAGGAGGAGATGGTGGGGGTTGTGTATTGGTGAGTGATCTTCTCCTTGAGGATGTGGGTGGAGATCTGGGCGAGGAGATGAGTATTGATGAGTATTGATGAGCATTGATGAATATTGATGAGCATTGATGAGCATTGATGAGTATTGATGAGTATTGATGAGCATTGATGAGTATTGATGAGCATTGATGAGCATTGATATTGATGAGCATTGATGAGTATTGATGAGCATTGATGAGTATTGATGGGTATTGATGAGCATTGATGAATATTGATGAGCATTGATGAGCATTGATATTGATGAGCATTGATGAGTATTGATGAGCATTGATGAGTATTGATGGGTATTGATGAGCATTGATGGGTATTGATGAGTATTGATGAGTATTGATAAGTGATCTTCTCTCGTTGTATAGGAGATGATGGAGGATGTGGATGGAGATCTGGGCGAGGAGGAGATCACGGTGCAGCATCCTCAGGCCAGCGTCCTCTATGAGGATTTATTGATGTCGGACGGTGAAGATGATGACGACGGGAGTGACGAGGAAGGAGATAACCCCTTCTCATGTAAGAGATGTTTGTCTCTCTATCATACAGATACATTGTGTTGGTTTCAATTCTTTTTGTTCTAAATGTACATTGGGGGCCACAGCGGGTGTCGTGGTAATAAGCCATGCCCATGGAGTTCATGGATTGGGTGGGTGAAAGAATTTTAGGGGGGAGTAGGGCGGCACAGGGCCCCGTACTGTACATGTGAGGAGCGCAGGGCCCCCGTACTGTGCATGTGACGAGCACAGGGCCCCATACTGTACATGTGGCAAGTGCAGGGCCCCCTACTAAAAATGTAATGAGGGCAGGGCCCCCTACTGTACATGTGGCAAGCTCAGGGCCCCGTAGTGTACATGTGAGGAGCGCAGGGCCCCGTAGTGTACATGTGAGGAGCGCAGGGCCCTGTACTGTACATTTGAGGAGCGCAGGGCCCCGTAATGTACATGTGAGGAGCGCAGGGCCCCGTACTATACATGTGAGGAGCGCAGGGCCCCGTACTGTACATGTGGCAGGCGCAGGGCCCCATACTGTACATGTGGCGGGCGCAGGGCCCCGTACTGCACATGTGAGGAGCGCAGGGCTCCGTAGTGTACATGGGAGGAGCGCAGGGCCCCGTAGTGTACATGTGAGGAGCGCAGGGCCCTGTACTGTACATGTGAGGAGCGCAGGGCCCCGTACTGTACATGTGAGGAGCGCAGGGCTCCGTAGTGTACATGGGAGGAGCGCAGGGCCCCGTAGTGTACATGTGAGGAGCGCAGGGCCCTGTACTGTACATGTGAGGAGCGCAGGGCCCCGTACTGTACATGTGAGGAGCGCAGGGCCCCGTACTGTACATGTGAGGAGCGCAGGGCCCTGTACTGTACATGTGAGTAGCATAGGGCCCCGTAGTGTACATGTGAGGAGCGCAGGGCCCCGTAGTGTACATGTGAGGAGCGCAGGGCCCCCGTACTGTACATGTGAGTAGCATATGGCCCCGTACTGTACATGTGAGGAGCGCAGGGCCATGTACATGTGGTGAGCAGGGCCCCGTACTGCACATGTGAGTAGCATAGGGCCCCGTAGTGTACATGTGAGGAGCGCAGGGCCCCGTAGTGTACATGTGAGGAGCGCAGGGCCCCATAGAGTAGATGTGAGGAGCGCAGGGCCCCGTACTGTACATGTGAGGAGCGCAGGGCCCCGTACTGTACATGTGGTGGGCGCAGGGCCCCGTACTGTACATGTGAGGAGCGCAGGGCCCCGTACTGTACATGTGAGGAGCGCAGGGCCCCGTACTGTACATGTGAGGAGCGCAGGGCCCCGTACTGTACATGTGAGGAGCGCAGGGCCCCGTACTGTACATGTGAGGAGCGCAGGGCCCCGTACTGTACATGTGGAAAGCGCAGGGCCCCGTACTGTACATGTGAGGAACGCAGGGCCCCGTCGTGTATATGTGACGAGCGCAGGGCCCCCTACTGTACATGTGGCAAGCTCAGGGCCCCGTAGTGTACATGTGAGGAGCGCAGGGCCCCGTACTGTACATTTGAGGAGCGCAGGGCCCCGTACTGTACATGTGAGGAGCGCAGGGCCCCGTACTGTACATGTGGCAGGACCCCGTATTTTAACTCTGATTTATCTTTGCAGCCATCCAGCTGAGTGAGAGCGGCAGCGATTCGGATGTTGAATCCGGAGCAATCCGACCCAAACAGCCGCAGATGATGCAGGAGAACACCCGGATGGGGATGGAGAACGAGGAGAGTCTGATGTCCTACGGGGAGGGGATGGAGACCTCCCAAGGGATAGAGGACAGTAATATCAGGTAAGTCCCGGGGAGGGGGATCTCTATTCAGAGGGAACTTATTTTATTTATCGTACACCACGGGACACAGAGAGTTAAATCATTACATAATGGGTTTTATGGTCACCAGAGGTGATTGGACACTGGCACAACCAATCAGACAGTTCCCCTCCATATAACTCCTCCCATCAGGAAAGCACCTTAGTTTTTTCGCCAGTGTCTAAGGTGTTGGACGCGAAGAAGCCCTATGAGGGTAGGAGAGCTACACTGTGCGTCCATCCAAGATGCTTAATTATATTACGCCAAAACTGGATGGTATCCGGACCTCGTGGGCGAGGTGTCACCTGTAATGTGTTTCTCCGGAGGACTGGGGTCCAGCACTTTCGCTCTATACGCTAAAAGTCCTGGTAAGAGTCTTTTACAAGGCCCATGGAAGAGGTCTCCTTTAAGTAGGAACCCATACCCCTGAAGGTTGGCACACAGACCCCGCCGAGATGGGGGAAGATTGGTATCTGCCTGGCAGAGAATCTGCGGTGGGGACAAGGTGAGTTAGGAAAAAGTCCTAGGTTTTAAACTTAGTGGCTCGGAGTCAGATAGAATGCTCTATCTATCTGCGGGCGTAACGTATCTAACTTTGGGCGCAAGTTCCGTATGCAAAAAAAAATTGCGCCCTTAGTTACGGCGGCGTAACGTATGTGTGGCGGCATAAGCCCGCCAAATTCAAATGGGGATGTTGTGGGCATGTTTTATTTAAATTTAAGATGACCCCGCGTTTTTGATGTTTTTTTTTAACGGCGCATGCGCCGTCAGTGAAATATCCCAGTGTGCATTGCTCCAAAGTACGCCGCAAGGACGTATTGGATTCAAAGTGAACGTAAATGACGTCCAGCCCTATTCGCGAACGACTTACGCAAACAACGTAACATTTTCAAAACTTGGCGCGGGAATGACGTCCATACTTAACATTAGCTACACCTCATATAGCAGGGGTAACTATACACCGAAAAAAGCCTAACGTAAACAACGTAAAAAATTGTGCCGGCGGGATGTATGTTTCTGAATCGGCGTAAATACCTAATTAGCATATTCCTCGCATAACTATACGGAAGCGCCACCTAGCGGCCCAGTGTAAATATGCAGCCTAAGATACGACGGTGTAAGAGACTTACGCCGGTCGGATCTTAGGGAAATATATGCGTAACTGATTCTATGAATCAGGCGCATAGATACGCCATCGTATCTCCTATCTGAATCTGCCCCAGTGACTTTTCCTATTTTAGAGTGGGCGTAATTTTTTTAAGCCGCCACTGGAGGCAGTAAAGAGCTGAGTTTTCGCTCACCAAGCTCCAAAGCACACTCCTTTAGCCGCAAGCTCTGCCTTGCCCTCCGCCCTCTTCCACAGAAAGCTGAAGGATCTCCAAACACAGAAGAACGCAATGAACCGCACAGGGGCGCGGAGGATGCCCCTAGGACGTGCGCACGCTTTATGGCGATCCAGATAAGTGTTTTTCTCCTCCTAGGAAGTTTGAAGTGCTTTATCCCATGGAGGAGAAGTTCACCAAGAAGTGGAGTCGGCCTTCTGTGGATGCCGCCAAAACTTCTGTAAACAAAAGCCTACCCAGGTATTTAAAGATCCTTCTAAAAAAAGGTTGGAATCTTTACTAAAACCACCCTTCCTCTTGGCGGGCGCAGTGGCACAACCTGCTGTGGCAGCAGTGGGTATTTGTCGGGTCTTAAAGGACCCGGTGAAACGGGATGAAAGATCTGACTTCAGAGATCACATTTTGGGAGAATATGCCCAGGGCCTTGTGTTTTACAGCGGCTGCCATTAGAGATTCTATCCAACAGGCACTCCAGCTGGTGCTTATGCACAGAATTTTTGGGCTAAAGCATTGGTCAGCAGAAGCTCCATGCAAGAAGCTTTTGGCCAGCTTCCCCTTCCATGGCGAACACCGATTTGGGAAGATTTGGAGAATTATCTCCAAAAGATATCGAGCGGTAAAACGACCCTTTTACCAGAGAAGAAGAAAAACAAGCGTCCTCGTTTTAAGTGTTCTCTCTCCCCGGCTCCTGGTAGATCTAGCTCCAGCCAGTGCCGATGGCATTTTCAGCCAGCCACAAAAGCCAAGGAAGACCCAGCCCAGAAAAACGAGAAGCAGTGGGGTTCAAAGGCTAACGAGCAAAACCCCAAAGCCTCTTCATGAAGGGGCTCAGCCCGAGTGGGGGGACTTCGGCAATTTTCAGTGGCATGGCAGACAGAAATCCAGGACCGATGGGTAGTATCCACAGTATCCCTCGGATACAAATTGGAATTTCGAGAGAACCCATCTTCTCAGTTCTGAAGCTCAAGACTCTCCAAGGATCCGCTAAAAAGAGCGCCCTTCTTCAAGGGATTGGACCACTTGCTGTCTCAAGGGGTGATCACAGAAGTACCCCTAAAAGAGCAAGGTTCGGGTTTCTATTCAAACCTCTTTGTGATTCCAAAACCGAACGGAGACGTCAGACCCATCCTAGATCTAAGATCTCTAAATTCGCCATTTCCGAATGGAAACTATATGATCCGTGGTCGCCACCCTACAAAGCCAAGATTAATGGCGTCGTCTATAGACACCAGGGACGCATATTTACATGTGCCTATCCATCCCGCTCACCAAAAATTCCTAAGGTTCGCGGTGGAACATCACCACTTCCAGTTTGTGGCTCTGCCATTTGGGGTGGCTACCACATCCCGAGTATTTACAAAGGTACTAGCCCCTCTGTTGGCAAATTTGAGGGTACAGGGCATAGCGATAACAGCTTATCTAGACGATCTACTTGTCATAGATCGGTCAGTGGCAGAATTAGATCACGCTGTGCTCACCACTATAAAATACCCGGAGCATTTAGGATGGATTGTAAATCTACAGAAATCCTCTCTACAAGCCCAAAGAAGGGTAGAGTATCTGGGTATGATCATAGACACAGCCCAAAGAAGGGTAGAGTACTTTGGCATGATCATAGACACAGCCCAGAGCCGGGTATTCCTGCCAGAGCCAAAGATCAATTTGCTAAAGGACCTGATCCACAAGGTAAAGACAAAGAAAAGGCCGTCTATTCACCTTTGCATGAGGCTATTGGGGAAGATGGTGGCCTCCTTCGAGGCTGTCCCTTACGCCCAGTTTGACTCTAGACTACTTCAAGGCAGTATCTTAGCCGCCTGGAACTGGAAGATCCAAGCTCTGCATCTACCCATGCGCCTGTCTTTACAGGTGCGCCAAAGCTTCAGTTGGAACTTGCGGAAAGGAAAATCCTCCCAGTCACCTGGAAGGTGGTGTCTACGGATGCCAGCCTAATGGGCTGGGGAGCGATGTTAGAAGAGGCTTCAGCCCAGGGAATCTGGGCCAAGACCGAAGGGGACCTGCCCATCAATATACTGGAGATGCGGGCAGTATACTTAGCCCTCAGAACCTGAACACACAGGTTACAGGGCCGCCCGGTGCGGATTCAATCCGACAATTCTACTGCAGTAGCTTACATCAATCACCAAGGAGGCACCGGCTGTCAGGGCACCCAGAAAGAGGTGAATCGGATTTTGACTTGGGCAGAAGAACATGTTCCCTGTCTCTCTGCAATCTTCATTCCAGGGGTAGAAAACTGACAAATGGACTATCTGAGTCACCAGCAACTACTGCCAGGAGAGTGATCTCTCCACCCCGACATCTTTTAGGCCATATGCCAGAGATGGGGGACCCCGGATGTTGACCCGTTAGCCTCCAGGTTCAACAGGAAGTTGGACAACTTTGTATCCAGGACGAGAGATCCTCTGACCTACGGATCAGATGCTCTGGTGGTCCCGTGGAATCGGTTCTCACTGATCTATGCCTTTCCTCCGATCGCTCTTCTACAAAGGCTTCTCTGCTACAGGATCAACAAGGAAAGAATTCCTGTAATCTTATTGGCCCATAAGGCCCCCTGGTACGCCGAGATATTATTTTGCCTCCCTTTTTCCGAATCCGCAGACAGCGGAGGAAAAGTTATATCACTCTCTAGATGTAGTGAGAGCAGTAAAGGTGTATCTGCAGGCGAGCGCTCCAATACGCAAAACTGAGGTTTTGTTTGTTTTGCCAGATGGTCCCAAGAAGGGCCAAGCGGCATCCAAATCCAACATCTCTAGGTGGATTCAACAAGTAATTATTCAAGCTTATGGTTTAAGGAACAGGATTCCTCCTTCTTCAGTTAAGGCGCACTCTACCAGGGCGATAAGTGCTTCATAGGCAGTGCATCACCAGACTTCGATGGCTCAGATCTGTAAAGCTGCAACTTGGTCTTCAGTCCATACATTTCCCAAATTCTATCAGATAGATGTGCGAGGACATGAGGATTCCGCCTTCGGGTGAAGTGTTCTGCAGGCAGCAGTTTAGGGCTTCTTGTCCGTTTACGGCCGCTCGGATCTGTGTCCGCCCCACCCCCCTTTATATTGAGCATTGCTCTGGGACGTCCCATTATGTTATGATTTAACTCTCTGTGTCCCGTGATGTACGAGAAAGAAAACAGGATTTTTATAACCGCTTACCTGTGAAATCCTTTTCTCTGAGTATACCACGGGACACAGAGCCCCTCCCCCTTCTATGGGAACCTTATTGCTTTCTACAAAACAATTTCCCTGATGGGAGGGGCTATATGGAGGGGAACTGTCTCTGATTGGTTGTGCCAGTGTCCAATCACCTCTGGTGACCATACAACCCATGATGTAATGATTTAACTCTCTGTGTCCCATGGTGTACGATAAAGAAAAGGATTTTACAGGTAAGTGGTCATAAAAATCCTGTTATTTGTGATGAGTTTGGAGTTATAATCCCGGGAAGGGCATCCGGAAATTACTCACAGAGCTTCACTTTTCCCACATTTTATGTTACAGCCGCATTCCAAAACAAATGAAATTCATTATTTTCCTAAATATTCTACAAACATTCCCCATAATGACAACGTGAGAGTAAAAATAAAGGAAAAATCCCATGTACATCACAGGCTCCTCCCATCATAAACTCCTGCTATGTACACAAGTATCACAGGCTCCTCCCACGTCCATAAGTATCGCAGGCTCCTCCCATCACAAACTCCTCCTATGTACACAAGTATCACAGACTCCTCCCACCACAGGCTCCTCCCATGCACATATGTATCACAGGCTCCTCCCACATAGGAAAGTATCGCAGGCTCCTCCCAAGTCCACAAGTATCGCAGGCTCCTCCCACATCCATAAGTATCGCAGGCTCCTCCCACGCCCATAAGTATCGCAGGCTCCTCCCACACGCATAAGTATCGCAGGCTCCTCCCACGTACACAAGCGTCGCAGGCTCCTCCCACGTACACAAGCGTTGCAGGCTCCTCCCACGTACACAAGTTTCGCAGGCTCCTCCCACGTACACAAGTGTCACAGGCTCCTCCCACGTCCCCTGGTGATCACGCATCGCCCCTCCCCTGATTTATAACAATGTAATTAAATGATGTGATGCTGATAAATGTGACTGCGCCCCCCCCCCCATTCCTTGTCTGCATTCTAATCACTGGTCTGCGCCCCCCCCCCCCCCCCATTCCTTGTCTGCATTCTAATCACTGGTCAGCGCCCCCCCCGTCTGTTTTCTGCAGATTTGAGTCTTTTGATGTCCTGAGAAATGTTTTGTGTTTTGTAGTTATGGAAGTTATGAAGGACCGGATCCGAAATCCCGGGACACCATTTACAGCAGCATCGGGGGGTACGAGTTGTCTGAGGAGGAGGAGGAGGATGAGGAGGAAGAAGAGCGCCTCGGGCCCAACGTACTCCGCCATGTCCAGCTGTCTGAGGACGAGGACAGCGAGGAGGATTTCCGATCTCTTCATGGAGACACCGACAGTGACAACGAGTAGAAGGATTCCCGTCTATGGGAGGGGCCGGCTCCTGCTGGTGATGTCATCCAATAAAAGTCGCTGGATGATGATGATGTCATTCTGAGGGGTCACAGCTCTTGGCTCTTGATTTTGGATGGACTGATTGATGGGATCATCAGGGGGGCCCAATTGGCTGTTCCTGTACTCTGTGTGGCCCCTGTATATTATAGTGTGTGGCCCCTGTATATTATAGTGTGTGGCCCCTGTATATTATAGTGTGTGGCCCCTGTATTATATAGTTTGTGGCCCCTGTATATTATATAGTGTGTGGCTCCTGTATATTATATAGTGTGTGGCCCCTGTATTATAGTGTGTGGCCCCTGTATTATAGTGTGTGGCCCCTGTATTATAGTGTGTGGCCCCTGTATATTATATAGTGTGTGGCCCCTGTATATTATATAGTGTGTGGCCCCTGTATATTATATAGTGTGTGGCCCCTGTATTATATAGTGTGTGGCCCCTGTATTATAGTGTGTGGCCCCTGTATATTATATAGTGTGTGGCCCCTGTATATTATATAGTGTGTGGCCCCTGTATATTATATAGTGTGTGGCCCCTGTATATTATATAGTGTGTGGCCCCTGTATTATATAGTGTGTGGCCCCTGTATTATAGTGTGTGGCCCCTGTGGTCTGTTTGTCGCTGGGTGACGATTCACGTTTTATGTGGAAGTTTATTTTACGTGTCGGGTGCAGTTCTGTATCAGAGGTCTGCACCTCCCTGTAATATTATGGGGGTGCCATTGTCCCGGGGGCCACCATCCCCCGTTCTCTGGTCCCATGTCAGTGGGGGATGGGGGGGGGCGCTCTCACACTTTGGGGGTCTCCTTGTAAATAGATTTGTTTTCTGAGAGATTCTTGTACATTCCTCCCTCTCATTGTGTCTAATAAAGAGTACCTGTCATTCTTCATGGACTTTTCTGTCTCCATCTGATGATGTCACACAGGAGACGGCCTGAGATTTCTTCTACAGGGGGGGAGGGGGGGGGGGGGGGACATTCCGGCCTCATTCACACGGGACGTACCGGCGCACCATAACATGCATGACGGCAGCTGCACACAGGGGGTGTCAGACGGAAGCTGTCCATCTCCAGGGTTCCTCCGTCTGGAGTTACATGCGACAGCTGCGGCCGCTCTCATTGCTTTGTTTTCGGGCCGAGGGGCCGGGATTCTCTGCATCCCCCATGAATGAGGCCTCAGTGTGCCCCGTCTATCACACAACTGTCACTTCTGGGGGGAGATTAAAGTCCAAGTTTCACCTTTTATATGGAACAAAGCCCCATGTAGGGGTCAGCGGGACCTGGGGCTACAGAATGTAGGGCAGTGGCATGTGGGGGGGGGGGGGGGGGGGGGGGGTCAGCAGGGTGTGGGGCAGAGGTCTGTAGAATGTAGGGCGGAGGGATTAAAGGCAGAGCACCAGGGGGATCTAGGGCAGTGTCCACGGGGAGGAGAGACGATCGGCGGTGTGTAGGGCCATGCACAGGTGGCAGTAGAATGTAGGGCAGGGGTCAACCGGGTCAAAGGCAGAGCACAGGGGGAAGCAGTAGAATGTAGGGCAGGGGGGGGTCAGCAGGATCTAGGGCAGCATCCAGGGGGGTCAGTGGGTTGTAGGCCAGCGGGGTCTAGGGCAGTAGAATGTAGGGCAAGGGTCAGCGGTGGGAGATGGGGGGGCAGTAGAAGGCAGGGCAGCGTACAGTAGGGCAGCACACAGGGGGTGGTAGAATGTAGGGCAGTGCTCAGGGGGGCGGTAGAACATAGGGCAGCACACAGTGGGTGGTAGAATGTAGGGCAGTGCTTAGGGGGGCGGTAGAAAGTGGGGCCACGCACAGGGGGCGGTAGAACGTAGGGCAGCGCACAGGGGGCGGTAGACCGTAGGGCAGCGCACAGGGGGCGGTAGACCGTAGGGCAGCGCACAGGGGGCGGTAGAACGTAGGGCAGCGCACAGGGGGCGGTAGATTGTAGGGCAGCGCACAGGGGGCGGTAGAACGTAGGGCAGCGCACAGGGGGCGGTAGGGCAGGGGGCGGTAGAATGTAGGGCAGCGCACAGGGGGCGGTAGAATGTAGGGCAGTGCTCAGGGGGGGGGCGGTAGAACTTAGGGTTGCGCACAGGGGGCGGTAGAACGTAGGGCAGCGCACAGGGGGCGGTAGAACGTAGGGCAGCGCACAGGGGGCGGTAGAACGTAGGGCAGCGCACAGGGGGCGGTAGAACGTAGGGCAGCGCACAGGGGGCGGTAGAACGTAGGGCAGCGCACAGGGGGCGGTAGAACGTAGGGCAGCGCACAGGGGGCGGTAGAACGTAGGGCAGCGCTCAGGGGGTCGGTAGAACTTAGGGCAGCGCACAGGGGGCGGTAGAACGTAGGGCAGCGCACAGGGGGCGGTAGAACGTAGGGCAGCGCACAGGGGGCGGTAGAACGTAGGGCAGCGCACAGGGGGCGGTAGAACGTAGGGCAGCGCTCAGGGGGTCTGTAGAACTTAGGGCAGCGCTCAGGGGGTCTGTAGAACTTAGGGCAGCGCACAGGGGGCGGTAGAACGTAGGGCAGCGCACAGGGGGCGGTAGAACGTAGGGCAGCGCACAGGGGGCGGTAGAACGTAGGGCAGCGCACAGGGGGCGGTAGAACGTAGGGCAGCGCACAGGGGGCGGTAGAACGTAGGGCAGCGCACAGGGGGCGGTAGAACGTAGGGCAGCGCTCAGGGGGTCTGTAGAACTTAGGGCAGCGCTCAGGGGGTCTGTAGAACTTAGGGCAGCGCACAGGGGGCGGTAGAACGTAGGGCAGCGCACAGGGGGCGGTAGAACGTAGGGCAGCGCACAGGGGGCGGTAGAACGTAGGGCAGCGCACAGGGGGGCGGTAGAACGTAGTGCCGCGCACAGGGGGGCGGTAGAATGTAGAGCAGCGCACAGGGGGCGGTAGAATGTAGAGCAGCGCACAGGGGGCGGTAGAACGTAGGGCCGCGCACAGGGGGGCGGTAGAAAGTAGGGCCGCGCTCAGGGGGCGGTAGAACGTAGGGCAGCGCACAGGGGGCGGTAGAACGTAGGGCAGCGCACAGGGGGCGGTAGAACGTAGGGCAGCGCACAGGGGGCGGTAGAACGTAGGGCAGGGGACGATAGAATGTAGGGCAGTGCACAGGGGGCGGTAGAACGTAGGGCAGCGCACAGGGGGCGGTAGAACGTAGGGCAGCGCACAGGGGGCGGTAGAACGTAGGGCAGCGCACAGGGGGCGGTAGAACGTAGGGCAGCGCACAGGGGGCGGTAGAACGTAGGGTCGCGCACAGGGGGCGGTAGAACGTAGGGCAGCGCACAGGGGGGCGGTAGAACGTAGGGCAGCGCACAGGGGGCGGTAGAACGTAGGGCAGCGCACAGGGGGCGGTAGAACGTAGGGCAGGGGACGATAGAATGTAGGGCAGTGCACAGGGGGGCGGTAGAACGTAGGGCAGCGCACAGGGGGCGGTAGAACGTAGGGCAGCGCACAGGGGGCGGTAGAACGTAGGGCAGCGCACAGGGGGGCGGTAGAACGTAGGGCAGCGCACAGGGGGCGGTAGAACGTAGGGCAGCGCACAGGGGGCGGTAGAACGTAGGGTCGCGCACAGGGGGCGGTAGAACGTAGGGTCGCGCACAGGGGGCGGTAGAACGTAGGGCAGCGCACAGGGGGCGGTAGAACGTAGGGCAGCGCACAGGGGGCGGTAGAACGTAGGGCAGCGCACAGGGGGCGGTAGAACGTAGGGCAGCGCACAGGGGGCGGTAGAACGTAGGGTCGCGCACAGGGGGCGGTAGAACGTAGGGTCGCGCACAGGGGGCGGTAGAACGTAGGGTCGCGCACAGGGGGCGGTAGAACGTAGGGCAGCGCACAGGGGGCAGTAGAGCATTTGGGGGTGAGTATGACAGGGACCCCATTGTGATCTCCCTCTCACCTGCCCCCAGTTGCTGGACCTCACCTTCATGTATATAGGGGAGAATTTATCTTTTTGATAATGAAGCTCACCTGTAATTACATGAAATCTGCCCCATGAGCAGGAATAACCTCTAATACAGTGGTTCTCAACCTGGGGGGGGGGGGGGGGGTCAAATGACAATTTTCCAGGGGTCACCAAATCCTGGGCTGTTCCTGAAGCCCCCACCACTCTATCCTTTTCACAGCCATCCAGCTGGGCTGCTCCTGGAGCCTGCGGCCGCCCATCCAGTTCATGGCATTGGCTGGGGGGCAGAGACTAGAGGTCAGCTGACTGGTGTGAAGTGGGAGGGGCTGGAGGAGACCCCATCTTCTGATTTCGGCATAGGGGTCACTGCTGCGAGACACAGAGTAACACTACCTGTGATTAGAGTTGCCATAAAAAGTCCCCACTACAGTTCTCAGATCAGCAGATGACCTTCATCAAGAGCACCCAAGTTGGCCGATCAGAACTCCGCCCAACACTCCTCCCCTACCTACCCCATGGAAGGGAGAGAGAACAAGAGAAAGAACAGGAAAGATGACTAGAAAGAGGGATGGGGGGGAAATTAAGATGGAGAGGTGAAAAAGAAGAGAGAACATAGAGAGAGGGAACATCCTAAAATGTACCAGAAGGGGTTTTAATTCTGTATAAGTGGAACGGACTCGGGGATCCCTAAATGTCCGTGGGTGAGGGGCGCAAATTACTTGTCTGGCCTTAGTTGCTGAAAACCCCACGCTACAAAAATTCTACTGTTGGGGGTCCTCACAACTTGAGACATTTTATCAAGGGGTCACGGCCCTAGAAAGTTTGAGAACCACTATTCTAATAGAAGCCGGTCACGGGATTGGCGCCATCCTTTCATGGCTCTGCGGCGGAGACGCCACCAAATGGAGGCTCAACCATTTCAATGGCAAAAGATGGAATCCCCGGCGGTGGTGACGTTGTGGGAGGGATTTGTTTTATTTCATTGTTTTTTTTATTAAAAGATTTGTCAGTACAACTTACCGTATATCTTCAAGTATAAGCCGAGGCACCTAATTTTACCACATAAAAATTGGGAAAACATATTGACTCGAGTATAAGCCCCTAGGCTGTACATCTGCATGCCTCACTGTGCCTCAAGTACAGTACCTAGATTGACATTATCTCCCAGCGCTGTGCCCATCTGCAGCCCAATCCCCCAGCGCTGTGATACATTCAGTGTAAGCCATGTAGTGTAACCAAGCGCCGCTTCCTCCTTCGTGACGGAACACTGACTCAGTTTCCCGGCAGTGAGTCAGCCTATCACGGACGAGAAGGCAGTTGGTTACACTTCACGGCTTACACTGACTGTATCACAGCGCCGGGAGATAATAAGACTGCAGATGGGCACAGCGCCGGGGGGGATTAGGCTGCAGATGGGCACAGCGCCGGGGGGGGGGGGATTAGGCTGCAGATGGGCACAGCGCCGGGGGGGATTAGGCTGCAGATGGGCACAGCGCCGGGGGGGAATTAGGCTGCAGATGGGCACAGCGCCGGGGGGGGATTAGGCTGCAGATGGGCACAGCGCCGGGGGGGGATTAGGCTGCAGATGGGCACAGCGCCGGGGGGGGATTAGGCTGCAGATGGGCACAGCGCCGGGGGGGGGATTAGGCTGCAGATGGGCACAGCGCCGGGGGGGGGATTAGGCTGCAGATGGGCACAGCGCCGGGGGGGGGGATTAGGCTGCAGATGGGCACAGCGCCGGGGGGGGGGGATTAGGCTGCAGATGGGCACAGCGCCGGGGGGGGGGGGATTAGGCTGCAGATGGGCACAGCGCCGGGGGGGGGGATTAGGCTGCAGATGGGCACAGCGCCGGGGGGGGGGGGGATTAGGCTGCAGATGGGCACAGCGCCGGGGGGGATTAGGCTGCAGATGGGCACAGCGCCGGGGGGGAATTAAGCTGCAGATGGGCACAGCGCCGGGGGGGGATTAGGCTGCAGATGGGCACAGCGCCGGGGGGGGGATTAGGCTGCAGATGGGCACAGCGCCGTGGGGGGGATTAGGCTGCAGATGGGCACAGCGCCGTGGGGGGGGATTAGGCTGCAGATGGGCACAGCGCCAGGGGGGGGATTAGGCTGCAGATGGGCACAGCGCCGGGGGGGGGGATTAGGCTGCAGATGGGCACAGCGCCGGGGGGGGATTAGGCTGCAGATGGGCACAGTGCCGGGGGGGGGGATTAGGCTGCAGATGGGCACAGCGCCGGGGGGGGATTAGGCTGCAGATGGGCACAGTGCCGGGGGGGGGGGGATTAGGCTGCAGATGGGCACAGCGCCGGGGGGGGGGGGGGGAAATTAGGCTGCAGATGGGCACAGCGCCGGAGGGGGGATTAGGCTGCAGATGGGCACAGCGACGGGGGAGACTCTAGTATAAGCCGAGGGGGGAATTTTCTGCACACAAAAAATGTGCTGAAAAACTCGGCTTATACTCGAATATATACGGTAATAGTGATCATCTACGGGTCTATGTAATTAGTATTTCCTGAAAGTATAAAGACGTTCTACATCGGCCATAAAACTTTCACACATTGCAATAGAAGAAACAGAAAGAAGACAAGAACATGAAGCCTCCAAGCGGAAATATCTGATCATCTACACTTTCTGGAAGTAAAGAAATATCTTGAATAACTTTTTCTCCCTCCGACATTTCTATGACTTGGAGAAAGAGGACCTGTCACATTTGAGAGCAGGAGAAGAACCGGGGAGCGCAGAAGACGATGAAAGAAAACCCCCGGAGCCGACTAATAGATGATTTTAAAAACCTGTGGTGTGTTTATTTTTTTTTTTACACTTTTCCTCCAGGTGTATGATGTACCCCATACTCATTCACCTAGGGTGGGGGGCCAGTATCTGGGGGCCGCCTTGTTAATTTCTCAAATGCCCAGAAACCATCTGGCTGGTATTTGGGATTTTGCAGTTAAATTCCCAAGGCAAAGCACTCACCGTTGTCTTGCCTTTTGGCACCGGGGCTTTCTCTTCCATCCTTATGGTCCACACACAAGGAGGATCGCCGGCAATGCCTCACCTCCCCTTTCCTCAGAAAGAGCCTGAGGTTTTTTGGCGTTTCTCGCCACAAGGCGCATTGCAATATTGTGAGACTGAAATCGTTCACAAATCTCCTCCCCAGGAGTGGACATCAGATTACCCTTTTATCAGAGAACATCACATCGATACATTGTATACTTCTCACTTAGGTGTCCATTTATGAAGCAGTGGACAGCAATAATCCCAGGGACCACCACTGATCAAAGCCCATAACTGGTTTATGAAGCTGCGATCTAGGAGCGAACAGACATGGCGGCGTAGGGCTGCAGCTCCAGGCTCTAAGAACCTCCCCAGGGAATGAGGCATCGACAGAAGAGAAGGCAGCAAAAGGCTTCAGAGGTATGAGAACGGACTAACCTGGGCTATAGTATGGTCAGTCGGAAGTGCGGCGGAACAGCCCAGCTCCTGTACGCGGAAACAAAAGGATTAAGCCTTCGGGTGGGATCAGCGCCTTGTGACGTACTGTGGATGAACGCGTGAGTCTCCTTTCGGGTTAGAGGCGGCGAGCGGAATCGAGGAGGGGTAAGCCGACGCTCTGCCACTAAGGAAGAGCCAGAGGCAGGGAAGGAGCGGAGGTCCAAGGATCGAGGACGGACTAAGGGCCGTGGACGGAGGAGTTGTCTTCCCTGTGTGGAGGGAGAGTGTAGGCGGGCAGGTGAGCAGCAACCTCCAGCCCCCCTGCTTAGTCTCCAGTAAGGGGGGGGGGGGGGGGGGGCAAAGTCCAGCAGACGAATGAGACTCTTAATAGAGTTGACTAGACAACTGGATCCAGAGAAGCAGCGACAGCAGGGAAAATGGTAAAGAAAGCTCCAGAAGCAAATCAGGGGGAGGCACTAAGCAAAAAAAACAATTAAAGCATATCTTATATCTGAAGGCGAGGCTCTATTGGGGAGCCCCAGTACAGCAGGCTTAAACTCCGCCCAAGTCCAACTAAGGAGAAGCCTTCCCCAGAGAAAGTCTTGGACATGGGGAAGAAAGTGGGCGAATTGATAGCTGGATTGTCCCCGGGAAAGCTCACTCCAGGGAAGGAGAAAAGTAAAATCTCCAATGACCAAATTCCAGAAGAAAAAATAAAAGGAAACATTTTGAACACCCCCGAGAGACAACAGGATAAAAATCAAGAAGAGTTACATCTACCCCCCACTAAGCAAGATATGGCAGACATGATTTGCCGTTTAGAACGCACCATTAAGGTTGAGATGGGAGCCACAAGGAAGGATATACATAGTGTCTTACAAAGAAGGGAAGGGATAGAAGAGCAGCTGGAAGAACACAGAAATGCCATATCAGAATTAAGAGATAGAGCAGACATGGATTGGATAGAGATAAGGAATGCCCATTAAACTCGAGGACCAAGAAAATCATAGCAGGAGGAAGAACCTCCGGATAAAAGGTCTCCCCGAGGAAGTTAAAGATGAAGACTTGGGTGATATCCTTCGGGAATTATTTAATACTGCTCTAAAACGGGACTTATCCCTGCCTATGAGGTTTGAAAGAGTCCACAGGATCCAGAGGTCCTACATTGCCCAAAGGGACATACCTACGGACATAGTAGTACAGTTTCAGGAATATGGCCATAAGGAACAGGTCTCCCAAAGCACCAGAAACTCTATCCTTATGGAATATAAGGGAAATAAAATTTTGATATTTTCAGATCTGTCCCTGGAGACATTGGCCCGCAAAAGGGCTCTGAAACCCCCGACTAACATCTTACAAACAAAAGGAGATTTCCTATAGGTGGGGATTCCCAGCCTGCCTATCTGTTAAGTATCAGGGAATATCTGCTTATGTCCGATTCCCAGAAGATGTAAGGGAATTCTGTAATAGACTGAATTTACAACCAGTACAAGTTGAAAATTGGGGGAAAAAAAAAGCCCGCCAGTCTTTTTTGGAGAGTGGACTAACAATGACTTTGCTACTTGGGGGGGGGGGGGGGGGGGGGTTAGGTACCAGCCTGTCCTCCTGAGACAAATTCCAGATTTCGGTCTCGGGGAGGACACGCAGGTCTCTCCATGGGAGGGGCAGGTCGCCAGGATGAGCGCAGACCGAGAGAGTCCAAATATTGATGTACAATATGTTCGGGGGGGTGGGCTTAAGGTCTCAATATGTTTTACGTAGAAGGTTCCAAAAGCAGGCTAAGAGGTTCTGGGGTCGAGGGTAGAGCATATTATTCTAACTGGTAATATAAAATGTAGTATGGGGAGTCTTAAGGCCAGCATAAAAGTAATGTTTCCGGAGGGAGGGTGTACAGTGCGAAATTCTCTCCTCCGGTACCGTGTAAGGATAATGTACGGGATGGGCTGGAAGACTAAAAAGATGAAGGAAAAAAAAAAAAAAAGTAAAGAGGATGTCTAGATTAAATATAATAACTTATAATGTAAAGGGTCTTAACAGCCCTAATAAGCGTCACCAGGTCCTGCAGGAAATGAAGAACATGACAGCCAATAAAGTATTTCTCCAAGAAACTCATTGCAAAGAGACAACAAGATCTAGACTGCACCAAGGACTATCCTCTGTGGTTCCATAGCTACTCTCCTAATAATAGATCCAAGGGCACCGCGATAGGGTTTGACAAAAATACACGTTTACTCTGGATGCCATGGAAATAGACCCGGATGGAAGATATATTTTCATCAGGGGGTCCCTACTCAATAAGAAGTACACCCTTGTGAATGTATATTGTCCCAATTCTTTCCTCTCTCTCCCCCTTTAGAATCTGAATGCACTTTAGTGAGTGGGACGCGGGGGTGCGTATGGGGCGGTAGTTTCAGCCCCTCCAAATAAAGCCCTATACTAGGCTAATTTTGTACACCTTTTTCCCCCCTCTCCCTCTACCTGGTGTCTCCTACCTCCATAGGGGTACTTTCCTCCATCCTCTCACACCAAGTTATTCTGGATAGGTTGGGAAAAGGAGTAGAAGTCATTACATTTTAATCAAGAGAAGAAGACTGAGACAAAGGCATTATAGAGTAAGATAGGAGCTCAGGACCACGGGGCCTCTTCTATACTTTTTAAATATAGGTTGTTAAAGATAATATGTTGACTGTTTTTTTTTCTTTTTAATTAGGGTAGGGAATGAAATGTTTTGTAACTGAAGGATATAATATAAGTATGTCAGATGACCGTTTTGTAATGAATTGAAAATCAATAAAGAGATTTATATATAAAAAAAAAAAAAAAAAAAAAAAAAAACACCACGGGGTAGAAAGTCACATGACCCCCCCTATCACACGGGGTAGAAAGTCACATGACCACACGGAGTAGAAAGTCACATGACCCCCCCTATCACACGGGGTAGAAAGTCACATGACCACACGGAGTAGAAAGTCACATGACCCCCCTATCACACGGAGTAGAAAGTCACATGACCCCCCCTATCACACGGAGTAGAAAGTCACATGACCCCCCCCTATCACACGGGGCAGAAAGTCACATGACCACACGGAGTAGAAAGTCACATGACCCCCCTATCACACGGAGTAGAAAGTCACATGACCCCCCCTATCACACGGGGTAGAAAGTCACATGACCACACGGAGTAGAAAGTCACATGACCCCCCTATCACACGGAGTAGAAAGTCACATGACCCCCCCTATCACACGGGGCAGAAAGTCACATGACCCCCCCTATCACACGGGGCAGAAAGTCACATGACCCCCCCTATCACACGGGGCAGAAAGTCACATGACCACACGGAGTAGAAAGTCACATGACCCCCCTATCACACGGAGTAGAAAGTCACATGACCCCCCCTATCACACGGGGTAGAAAGTCACATGACCACACGGAGTAGAAAGTCACATGACCCCCCCTATCACACGGGGTAGAAAGTCACATGACCCCCCCTATCACACTGAGGAGAAAGTCACATGACCACACGGAGTAGAAAGTCACATGACCCCCCCATATCACACGGAGTAGAAAGTCACATGACCCCCCCCTATCACACGGGGTAGAAAGTCACATGACCCCCCCCTATCACACGGGGTAGAAAGTCACATGACCACACGGAGTAGAAAGTCACATGACCCCCCCATATCACACGGAGTAGAAAGTCACATGACCCCCCCCTATCACACGGAGTAGAAAGTCACATGACCCCCCCCCTATCACACGGGGTAGAAAGTCACATGACCCCCCCACATCACACGGGGTAGAAAGTCACATGACCCCCCATATCACACAGAGTAGAAAGTCACATGACCCCCCCCCACATCACACGAGGTAGAAAGTCACATGACCCCCCCCCCCCCCCTCCATCACATGGGGTGATCTTTAGTGAATAAACCCCAGAGAGAGAAGAACCGGCTCAGATTCTGACAGTGTCTCTTGTGCGTTTAATAAAGTCGCAGTGCGATCCGAATTCCGGTAGAATTTCCGGTCGCTGGAATTTTAGAAACCACAAGAGACACTTCCCTAATCTGCGCCAATCTTTAGGAATTCCGGGGGGGGGGGGGGGATGGGGGTTGTGTCACATGCTCCGCCCCCCTCAGATTCACCCAATCAGGTCAGAGAAGTAATAAAACCAGAGTATGAAATAAACACAAACACATCAGATTTGTCTTCCGCTTCAATTTTACTGAACATAAGAAAATTCCCAATGAATACAATCGGACTAAAAGTGAAGAATGGCGGGGGAGGGGTGAACCAAACAGGCGTTGTGCAGAGGCTTCATATCTAATCTTTGCAGCACATGCGATTCCCACACAATGACATCCGAGGGGGGGGTGGGGGAGGGGAGGAAACGGATCAGAGTGGTTTCAGCGGATGTCCACGGCGTGCAAAGTACAAATACAATGTAAAAATCAGATCGGGTCCAATAAAAACATGGGGGAGGGGCCACCGTACACAACACTCCCAGGATTCTACCAGCTCCGCCCATATTTGTACAATACAACAAACTAAAGATGTAATTCATTTATTTGATTGGGGGATGGAAGGGGGAGGGGTTTCATTTATACTAAACGCACACAGACGGGCTTTGTAAACAGACGGCAGACGGTAAAAGGCTACGATTGGTTTATAAAACCGATAAGAAGGACGAGAACACCATTAATGATGCTTTTTCTGATCGCTCTTTAATCTTTCGAACCTGCAGAGTTAGCGAATAGCGGAAGCCGACGGACGCACACGGGAACTAAATGATTAAAAAGCCCAAAAAACTTCAAAATATGCGAAACCGCGAGACGAAACTAAAAAAAATATTCCCAGGAACAAAAACAAAAGAAAGTAGTTCACGTGTCATGGCGGATCATGGCTGGATGGCGAAACGCAGATTCCCTGTAAAGTCGAGCAAACATGACCGAACGATAGATGGCTGAGCGGCGGCAGGACGCCGGCCTCGCTGGGAGATGCAGGGTTGGGGGGCGGAGTTAGGCCGACTCGGTATTTTCCACCGGCTTGAGGAGATGTTCGGGTTTCTTTCCCGCCGAGTAATGATCCCACATCAGAAGATACATCCTCTCCAGGTCCATCGTGTACAGCTTGGTGTTAAAGAGCGGGCTGGATATCCTCTGCTTCCACACCTTGGCCCGGATCTTCTTCAGGCTGGAGGGAGAGGAGACGGGGAGAGAGGAAGAGGGAGGAGGAGGAAGAGGAAGAAGAGACGGGGAGAGAGAGGGAGGAGGAAGAGGAAGAAGAGACGGGGAGAGAGAGAGAGGAGGAAGAGGAAGAAGAGACGGGGAGAGAGAGGGAGGAGGAAGAGGAAGAAGAGACGGGGAGAGAGAGGGAGGAGGAAGAGGAAGAAGAGACGGGGAGAGAGAGGGAGGAGGAAGAGGAAGAAGAGACGGGGAGAGAGAGGGAGGAGGAAGAGGAAGAAGAGACGGGGAGAGAGAGGGAGGAGGAAGAGGAAGAAGAGACGGGGAGAGAGAGGGAGGAGGAAGAGGAAGAAGAGACGGGGAGAGAGAGGGAGGAGGAAGAGGAAGAAGAGACGGGGAGAGAGAGGGAGGAGGAAGAGGAAGAAGAGACGGGGAGAGAGAGGGAGGAGGAAGAGGAAGAAGAGACGGGGAGAGAGAGGGAGGAGGAAGAGGAAGAAGAGACGGGGAGAGAGAGGGAGGAGGAAGAGGAAGAAGAGACGGGGAGAGAGAGAGAGAGAGAGAGAGAGAGAGAGAGAGAGAGAGAGAGAGAGAGAGAGAGAGAGAGAGAGAGAGAGACACAGAGAGAGAGAGAGAGAGAGAGAGACACAGAGAGAGAGAGAGAGAGAGAGACACAGAGAGAGAGACGGAGAGAGAGAGAGAGACAGAGACAGAGAGAGAGAGAGAGAGAGAGAGAGAGAGACACACACACAGACACAGAGAGAGAGAGAGAGAGAGAGAGAGAGAGAGAGAGAGAGAGAGAGAGAGAGAGAGAGAGAGAGAGAGAGAGAGAGAGAGACACACAGAGAGAGAGACACACAGAGAGAGAGACACACAGAGAGAGAGACACACAGAGAGAGAGACACAGAGACAGAGAGAGACAGAGACAGAGAGGGAGGAGAGGACGGGGAAAGGAGAGGACGGGGAAAGGAGAGGACGGGGAAAGGAGAGGACGGGGAAAGGAGAGGACGGGGAAAGGAGAGAGGGAGGAGGAGACGGGGAAAGGAGAGAGGGAGGAGGAGACGGGGAAAGGAGAGAGGGAGGAGGAGACGGGGAAAGGAGAGAGGGAGGAGGAGACGGGGAAAGGAGAGAGGGAGGAGGAGACGGGGAAAGGAGAGAGGGAGGAGGAGACGGGGAAAGGAGAGAGGGAGGAGGAGACGGGGAAAGGAGAGAGGGAGGAGGAGACGGGGAAAGGAGAGAGGGAGGAGGAGACGGGGAAAGGAGAGAGGGAGGAGGAGACGGGGAAAGGAGAGAGGGAGGAGGAGACGGGGAAAGGAGAGAGAGGGAGGAGGAGACGGGGAAAGGAGAGAGAGGGAGGAGGAGACGGGGAAAGGAGAGAGAGGGAGGAGGAGACGGGGAGAGAGAGGGAGGAGGAGACGGGGAGAGAGAGGGAGGAGGAGACGGGGAGAGAGAGGGAGGAGGAGACGGGGAGAGAGAGGGAGGAGGAGACGGGGGGAGAGAGGGAGGAGGAGACGGGGAGAGAGAGGGAGGAGGAGACGGGGAGAGAGAGGGAGGAGGAGACGGGGAGAGAGGGAGGAGGAGACATTAAAACATTTGTCAACCCAAAAGAAACAATAAAATAGAAATGTAGATGTAGAAAATTTGTCACTGCCCCGCCCCTATTAGAGGCCGGTATATCACACTGTGGAGGTTGAATGTAAAAAAAAAAAAAAAAAAAAAAGCTGTAAATACTGAATACCAGCCAGTCACGTGACTCGCGGCCGCTTTCCAGCTCTGATAGAGGTCTTCTGTGGGAGGGGCCGTGATCTTGTCCTGATGTCAGAGGGAGATCATGTGGCTGCTCCTCTCCTCCACAGAAGACGTCAGAACAAGATCGCGGCCCCTCCCACAGAACACATCTATCAGAGCTGGAAAGCGGCCGCGAGTCACGTGACCGGCCTGAAGACGGCCAATATTCAGTATTTACAGCGCTTGATTTTAAATACAACCTCAACAGTGTGATATGGTTCCAATAGAGGGGCGGGGCATAGACTTATAATGCCTTAACACCTTTAATACACATTGTAGGCGGAGTTTCTGTACGACTTCAACTCCCAAGTAATCACTATTCTAGGTCAGTGCCCACAGTACCGTATGGTTTTACCCTTGGGTGGGGGAGAAAACGGGATAACCCTTGTGGCGGAGCTACGCAGATAACACAGAACTCCCCATCAGTAAAGACGAGCGCCGGACAATATATTCCTCAAGAGCCAAAGAGAGGATATAAATCTTCTGGGGGCACCAAAAGACTCTGCAAACCCAGATATTACCTACAGCAGAGCTGAGGGAGGGGCCCAGCAGGCTCCACCCACTACAGGAGGGGGCAGAGACCAGACCAGTCCCCTCTGTACAAGGAGAGATCCAATAGGCTCCACCCACTACAAAAAAACTACAGGAGGGGGCGGAGACCAGGCCAGTTCCTCTGTACACGGGGAGAGCACAGCACCGAGGGGTCTATTCTACGAGTCTCTCCATTGGATTACACAGAGTGAAGGGAGAACACACCATGGATGTATCTGGACAATACCTGCTAATAATCCTCCCATTTCTCTTGTGTCCCTCTCTGTATAACACCGTACCACGGGTAACGATACGTCGTCATGGCAGAGAGGACCTTTCTTTAGCACCAGCTACCAAATCCAAGCCTACAGACCAGGCAGGGACCTGTTATATCAGTGCGTCCTGCACCCCCCCCCCCCCCCCATACAGAACCACTGGATATAGAACATCACCACATCCCCCATTACATTCTATACATGGGGCGGCATTAGGGTTGTCGGAGGGGTGTAGGTACTTCTAGGCATCGCCCACCTACCTCTACCCGGAGGATAAGCACAGTATAAGCCCCGCCCCCTCCCGCGCTGTACTTACAATTCTAGGTCAGTGCCAAGTTTCACAGCCGTGTCTTCGTACTCTTGTCGGCTTTTAGCGATTAATTCCGGACACCCCAGACAGGTGAGCTGAGAGGCTGCGACTCGAGAGGCCAGAGTGTCACCTGAGGAGAGAAACAGACAAGAAATGAGAAGTAAAGCAGACATTGGGGGGGGGGGGGGGGACAAAGTAACAAATTCCCACCAATGAGAGCGAGCGCAAAGGAGAGAACGAGAGAGAGCGAGAGAACAAAAGAGATACAAACTCCATGTGCCCGTCTACAGGAAACCTTCTGGGAGTCACGAGAGCGACCACCAGAGACGATGTCTTCAAATCTACTAGAATGTGGTGGGAGGTCCTCCCACAAGAGTGGGGGCCGTTTTAGCCACAAAAGGGGCAATTCCATATTAATGTCTATGGGGGGGGGGGGGAACACAGGAATAGGATGCTGACCCAGCTCCTTCAGGTGTGATGCCCATATAAGGATATTGATGAACTCTCCATTATCTTTGTGGCCACGCCCCTTTATCACCTGGTAGATTATATACAAGTCATTGGGGGATGTGAGCACATGTATGTCTTGTTTCTATTGCGTCACATGAAGACCCCCCATACAGGTCTGTATATTTGGTGGGGGGGGTCACACGCCGGGGTATCGGATCCACAGAGTACAGAGCAGGAATTCAGAGAAAACAGGAGGAGGAGAATTGTGGGGTGACATTTTGGAATATGGGTATATTGGAGTGTTTCTTACATTTCTCACCTGGCATAGTGACCATCGGGGTGCCAGCCCAAAGGACGTCCATGCCGGTGGTGTGCCCGTTACACAGAGGGGTGTCCAGGCACACGTCTGCCAACTGTCCTCGCCGGACGTGTTCCTCTTTGGGGGCGACGGGGGAGAAGACGATCCGGGACTGCGGCAGCCCCATGTTCTGGGCGTATTGTTGGATGTTTGGCTCGCCAACCGCGGGAAAACGCAGAAGCCACAAGACGCTGTTCGGAACGCGTTTCAGAATCTGAGGAAGACAAAACATGGAGTTATAATCCGTGAAATGGATTTCCTTCACCCCCAATAGGAGGCCTCACATCTTCTAGACCTCAGGAGCTTACAATCCAAGGTCTCTATAACCACATACTAGGCCCAATCATCCTCCCAGCATGTCCCTGGAGTGTGGGAGGAAAGCGGAGTACCCGGAGGAAACCCACGCAGGCGCTGCCAGGCAGTACGGACCCGATGGGGGACTGACTCCTCCCACTTAATGGCTTTTTACACGGAAGGGAGGGAAGGGAGCACATGGGTGGATCTGATGGAGGACTTGCTGAATCCACCAATATCACCTGACCACACCCCCCCCCCCCCCCCCCATAGATGGGGACGGGACCACAAGCAGACATTACCCAGTCCTGATGGTGAAACCCCCCCCCCCCCCCCCCCCCCCCCCCCGGGATTTATCTCTGCAGTGGGGGAGCACCGTGCCGTCTATACAGGTAGGTTGTCTCTCCGGAGCGTCTCCCAGGAAATTGTATTTCGCTATATCGTCCAATGAAGGACACCGATCAACAACAAGCAACCTACCTAGAGTTATACTGCCCACCTACATGACTCAGGGCCCCGCCCCCAACAGAATATAACCCCTCCCACTTATTAAGCGTCCGTAGGAGGCAGGTGGAGGATTCTTTCCTTTGTGCTATATACAGATTTGGCTGAATCAGCAGAACAGGAAGATTAAGACAGATATGTCTGTAGAGGTAGGTGGTCTCCCCCCCAGAGAATTCCAGCTGTAGAGGTAGGTCATCACCCCCCAGAGAATTATATCTGTAGAGGTAGGTCATCACCCCCCATAGAATTATATCTGTAGAGGTAGGTAGTCTCCCCCCAGGAGTATTTCATCTGTAGAGGTAGGTAGTCTCCCCAGATATCTGTAGGAGGTAGGTCATCACCCCCCAGAGTATTATATCTGTAGAGGTAGGTAGTCTCCCATCTGTAGAGGTAGGTAGTCTACCCACCTCTACAGATGGAATACCCTGTGGGGGGGGGGGGGACTACCTACCTCTACAGATGGAATACTCTGGGGGGGGGGGAATCTCCCCCCAGGAGTATTCCATCTGTAGAGGTAGGTAGTCTCCCCCCAGGAGTATTTCATCTGTAGAGGTAGGTAGTCTCCCCAGATATCTGTAGGAGGTAGGTAGTCTCCCCGGGTATTATATACACCCCCGATTGGTGCTTTAGCTCCGGTCTACTCACATTGGCCCACATTTGCAGGGTGGGCGGGTCTATCTTGTACAGCTGGTTGAAGTTGCAGTACACCACGGCATCCTCTGGGAGTCCATACTGGGACCGGGTGGTGACAATGATGGTTCGGGGGACCTCCTCACCGGTGGCGGCTTTATTATTGATCTGAAGAAGAATGGACGATTAGTGACATTTCCAGGGGGAGGGTCCCCACACACAGCAGACCACACCCCCCCGGCAGGTGAGCCGTTCTCTTACCTGTGTAGTGGCCAGACCATTGCTGATATTGAAGCCATTGATGGTGATCTGGATCTGTCCTCTATTGATCATCTCAATGACGGCCTCAGCGATCGTATTCATCGGTATGACCGGCATATTGAGGGCGGAGTTACTGTCTGAGTTGTCTCCGCCTTCCGGACCTTTCATCTGAAGAGAAGGGAAAGGAGTCTCTTAACATTCCTGTATGAGGAGGACTTTATACTGGATGAATACAATATAAAAAGTTCTATCTTTAATATAAAACAAAATAAAAAGCTACAAAAACCACAAAACTAGGGCATCTGTGGAGATAAACTCCCTCCAGGTCAGACTCCGCCCATCAGGATTACATCCAATCAGGTGATTTCATCAGTTTAGACAGAAGTTTCATGGTAAATTCCTTGTGGCGGAGCTCCGCAGATAACACAGAACTCCCTCTCAGTATAGTAAAGACGAGCGACAGACAAAAAATATTCCTCAATAGCCCAGAAGAGGAAATAAATCTTCTGGGGGCACCAAAATGCCTCGGCAAACCCAGATATTACCTACAGCAGAGCTGAGGGAGGGGCTCAGCAAGCTCCACCCACTACAGGAGGGGGCGGAGACAAGACCACTCACTCTTAAAGGAGAGTTATGGGAGGTGCCAGCAGGCTCCACAGAGAGAGAGAGAGAGAGAGAGAGAGAGAGAGAGAGAGAGAGACACAGAGAGAGAGAGAGAGAGAGAGAGAGAGAGACACAGAGAGAGAGAGAGAGAGAGAGAGAGAGATAGAGAGAGAGAGAGAGACACAGAGAGAGAGAGAGACACAGAGAGAGAGAGACACAGAGAGAGAGAGAGAGACACAGAGAGAGAGAGAGAGAGAGAGAGAGAGAGAGAGACACAGAGACAGAGAGACACAGAGACACAGAGAGAGAGACACAGAGACACAGAGAGAGAGACACAGAGAGAGAGAGAGACACAGAGAGAGAGAGAGACACAGAGAGAGAGAGAGACACAGAGAGAGAGAGAGACACAGAGACAGAGAGAGAGAGAGACACAGAGACAGAGAGAGAGAGAGAGACACAGAGAGACAGACACAGAGAGACAGAGACACAGAGACACAGAGACACAGAGAGAGAGAGAGAGAGAGAGACAGAGAGAGACAGAGAGAGACAGAGAGAGACAGAGAGAGACAGAGAGAGACAGAGAGAGACAGAGAGAGACAGAGAGAGAGACAGAGAGAGACAGAGAGAGAGACACAGACAGACAGAGAGAGAGACAGAGAGAGACAGAGAGAGACAGAGAGAGACAGAGACAGAGAGAGAGACAGAGAGAGAGAGAGAGAGAGAGAGAGAGAGAGAGAGAGAGAGAGAGAGAGAGAGAGAGAGAGAGAGAGAGAGAGACACAGAGAGAGAGAGACAGAGACAGAGACAGAGAGAGAGCTGGCTCCACCCAGTACAGGAGGGGGCAGAAAAGACCAGTCCCCCTTCACGGTCCGTTATAAAAGTCTCCCGCACAGAGGGAAACCTTTCCATTGGATTCATTACACAGAGTGAAGGGGGAACACACAATGAATGTATCTGGACAATACCTGCTGCTAATAATCCTCCCATTTCTCGTGTGTCCCTCTCTGTATAACACCGTACCACAGGTAACGATACGTCGTCATGGCAGAGAGGACCTTTCTTTAGCACCAGCTACCAAATCCAAGCCTACAGACCAGGCAGGGACCTGTTATATCAGTGCGTCCCCCAACCCCCCCCCCCCAATAGACCATTATCACCCCCCCCCCCCCATTACATTCTATACAGCAGGAAGAACATGGGGCGGGTTTAGGACTGTTGGAGAGGTGTAGGTACTTCTAGGCATCGCCCACCTACCTCTACCTGGAGAACGCCGCTGTCTATGAAGGAGCCACACCCGGCACCATTATACACAGAAAGGTGGAGTGAAGGAAAGTATTTGGGGCGCAGAGAGGATGGGGGTAATAGAGGGGGTGGGTAAGGAGGATATTTATCTGTGTGTTGCTGGGAAGGATATTCTGACACACGGAAGCGAGGCAGCCAATCACTACAGCGGGAGGATGGGAGGAGTCCTAAAGGTTTATGAGGAGCGGAGCTGCGGAGTTCCCCCATAAAGGACCACCAGAGGTGACGAGGTCATTATCGGGACACGGATCTCTTTACCTTCACAATCTTCACATCGGGGAGAGTCTCCAGAAAAGCTTTCAGATCGATTCCATTCAGGACGATTCGGTTGTCGTAGATGTGGCCGTTGGACTTGAAATCAATGACGGCTTTTTTCTGTCAGGTAGAGAAATATAAAAAGTCAGAAAATGGGAAAAAGTCACAACTATTCTCTGACCTAAAACACCAAACATGACAACAAGGTCACCAGACGAGTCATCAGAGACATAAATCCCGCCAAACATTCCCCTCCCCCTTGGCGCTCCTCGTACCTTTAGATGAGGGAACATGTTGGCGTGATCTCCGATGAAGAAGGTGTTGGGCATGTAGGCCATTTTCTCAGAGTATTGCTCGGCCACTTCAACAGGAGACGTCTCCTTGTCAGTGATGATGTAATCCATGAATGGCGCTCCGCTTGTTCCAGGATATCCCAACCACATGGCCTGAAAGGAAAAAAAGACCGTCACCAGAGTGCCGACCATCCTGGCTTCCCCCCCTACCCATATATATATATACACACACACACACACACACGTAGCCCCCCTGTAACCAGAACCATGGCGCTGACCCGACGACCACACTGACCCCATGACCACAGTGGCCACCCAGAGACCACACTGACCCCAGAGGTAGAAGTGACTACGGAAGTGAAGGGTGTCCTTGTGTGGCCCCTGTATATAAGAGGATTCATAACCCCCTATTAGAAATAGCAATACATCAGGTTGCCCCCAACACCCTCCCCCCCCCCCCCCCCCCCCCAACAAAACCGGCTCCCCATTATAACCCGGACTAAATCTGATCTCTCCAGAACTTTTTGTCATTTCACGGGTCAGCACCGGCTTTAGCCCCCCCCTGTATTACCTGTATGGGGGCGGCTTTGAGAGCAAACAGCTCATTTCGGGCCCCTTTGGTGTAGCCGTTCATATTAACTAGAATGTGAACTCCGTCCTGATGAATGCGATCGGCTGCCTTCCCGTTACATGGAATCTGGAAAACAAAATAGAGTCCCATTTATCAAAAGAAAATAATGAAGACACAAGTAGAGGTTCCCCTTTCACCCCCGCAAAACACAACATGCCACACCCCCCCCCCCCCGGCAAACATCCCTGCCCCCCTCCCCCCCATCACACTAAAGGGCCTCTTCACACGTGCGGACAGCACGTCCGGTTTTTCATCCATCTGTTTTCGGATGAAATACGGACACACATGTATCCCTATGGGATGAACAATGCAGAAAAGAAAAGCAAGAAAATTGCAAAAAAAAATAAAAAATCCCCGGTCCACATGGGTCCATAGGAGCCATGTCATTCTCCTGGTGCTAGGCAGAAAAAAAAAAAAAAAAAAGAGTGGGAGGATGTACCCGGGGGAACCGCCCCCTGGGAGGTACTGTGCTGTGTGGAGTGTTTAACACTTAACATGCTGTTTTTTCTGCCTAGTCAATCGCCTAAAAGGGAGGATAATACCCCAAGGTCAATTGTGGCTGTGTCCGTCCATGAACGGAAGAGAAATACTATTTTTCCATCTGTCTGCGGATGGGATGAACATGGACAGACGGTCTGCATTCATCCGATATCCCCATAGGAGGAGGAGAGCGGAGATCTGAGAGGGCGGTCCCTACACAGTGTGTGTAGGGACCGCCCTGTCATCTGCCGGCTCAGCGGGGATCAACGGAGCAATCCCTGCTGAGTAAAGGAACGGATCCTCACGGGACCTGATAATGTGAAAGGGCCCCAAGTTTGAACAATCTGAGTGTTGAAAACAAACCCCCCGGAAGACAACAATCTCCCCGATCAGCTGATCCTTTCATCTTCCTCACCTGTGATAAATCTATGAAGTGGTTTGCTTCTGCCATCACCTTCACCCGGAAGTTGGTGCCGTCATCTGGACTCAGAGCGTAACAGAAAACCTATAATAAAAAAAAAATTCTGTCATAGAAAGATTTGACATTTACACCATTCGTCATTTACCTAAAACCATTGAATAATAAACTAGCGGCACACAAAGGCGTCTCTTCCAAGTTTATTACAGGATCAGTTCACCTGACAGTTACCAGCCGGCAATAAAACACGAGCAGAGACCTGTGATCAGTCCCTGAATGAGACTACATCTCCCACAATGCACTGCATCTGACCACACACACCTGTACAGGAGGGCCTTTCCCTTCATACTCCTCTGTATACAAAGAGCCGATCCCTCCTGGGACAGGAGGAGCCCCAGACATGCAACTTATTTAGTGGATGTTGCTCCCCCCCCCCCCCCCCCATGATTTCCCAATGTGAAGTGGCGATAAGACCGAGTGCTAGCTTTGTAGACAAGGATTGGATAAGCTGGGAGGGGGTGACCTAGAGAGATGCTGGTTGAAGTTTAACTTTTGCCTGGCTGCAAAATGGTGTAGAACAGAGATATAAAATTAGCGGACCTTCAGCTGTTGCAGAACTACAAGTCCCACGAGGCATAGCAAGACTGACCGCCACAAGCATGACACCCAGAGACATGATGGGACTTGTAGTTCTGCAACAGCTGGGAGGTCAGATAATTGGATATCCGTGATGTAGAAGGTACCGGGGCCTCAGCTGGACTACAAAACAAAAAGGCGGCCTCGTTCTTTACCAATCACAGCTCCCTACATTGACAAGTAATCAGATTACAGTGCGCCTCCCCCCTCCGGGAAATCCATCATGGCTTACCTCAAACTTGTCTGGATTGTGCATGCCGGGAATGGACTGCATGAGGTGAGAAGTGGGATGATTCCCGAAGTCGGAGCTGACATATCCCACCCGCAGTCTTCCATCACTGGCCTTCAAGTCCTTCGGATGTTCATATGGCGGCTTGTGAAGGACATTAATCTGAAAGAAAAAAAATATTCAGAGATTCTCCCAACAGAACATCTTGTAGGAAAAATAAAAAAGGGATAAAGTTCTCCATCTATAAAAAAAAAAAGTGACAGTTTAACTCCAATGAGATCTGAAAATGACAGTCACATGACAATAAAGATCTCTAGATTCACGGCAGACCCCAAAGACATACAACGGGAAATAATGGCGCCCCCCCAGGGCAGACATACAACCGGAAAGATCTGCCCCCCCTGCAGTCATAACAAGTCACCTTGATGTGATAAAGGGTTCTCCCAATACAAATCACTGAAAGTGCAAATATGTTTATAACCTTGTTTAACCACTTGCCCACCGGCCCATAGTCAAAATACGTCCTGTTTTTAAAGATGGATATCTCGGTAACGGCAACAGCTGCTGCCACAACCTAGGTATCCATCTTCAACGCGAGATCGCCGTTATCGGTGGCGGGAGAGGGCCCCCCCCCTCCCGCCGCTTACCGGAGCCGTCGGTAGCGGCGGAGGCGATCGGGTCCGTTCGGCACCTGTGTGGGGATGCGACCGAGGGGGAAAAAAATAAAAACAAATAAAAATCGCCCCCACCCGTCCCCATAGCTCTGCTGGGCGGAAGTGACGTCAAAAACGTCACTCCCGCCCAGCGTCTTAAAAGCAACATTTTTTTTTTCTGTCATTTGAAAAAATGACAGTTTAATTTTTTTTTTCTTTTTTTGCATTTAAGCCTCAATATGAGATCTGAGGACTTTTTGACCCCAGATCTCATATTTAAGAGGACCTGTCATGCTTTTTTCTATTACAAGGGATGTTTACATTCACAGTACTAGGAATAAAAGTGATCATTTTTCAGTGTAAAAAAATTAAAATGAATAACAAAAACATTTTTTTTTTTTAAAAACGCCCCGTCCCGACGAGCTTGCGCACAGAAGCATACGCGAGTAGCGCCCGCATATGAAAACAGTGTTCAAACCACACAAGTGAGGTATCGCCGCGATCGTTCGAGTGAGAGCAATAATTCTAGTCCTAGACCTACTCTCTGTAGCTCAAAAAATGCAACCTGTAGAATTTTTTAAACGTCGCCTATCGAGATTTTTAAGGGTAAAAGTTTGACGCCATGCCACGAGCGGGCGCAATTTTTAAGCGTGTCATGTTGGGTATCAATTTACTCAGCGTAACATTATCTTTCACAATATATAAAAAAATTGGGCAAAAATTATTGTCTTATTTAATTCAAAAAAATGTTTTCCCAAAAAAAGTGCACTTGTAAGACCGCTGCGCAAATACGGTGTGACAAAAAGTATTGCAATGACTGCCATTTTATTCCCTAGGATGTCTGCTAAAAAAAATATATATATAACGTTTGGGGGTTCTGATTAATTTTCTAGCAAAAAAAAAATTGTGATTTTTACATGAAGGAGAGAAGTGCCAAAATAGTGTGTATTAGCGAAATGCTTCCCTTTATACATGTGCACAAATGTTAAAAAAATAAATAAAAGAAGTTTAAAAAATAAATTGTATATAAAGTTTAGAAGTTTGCTCAAAACAAATACATCATAAAAAAAATTAAAACTACTCCAGAAATTGAATTTTGAACTTTAGGATGGATACATTTGTTTTGAGCAATTACACACACAATTTTTTTAAACTTTTTTTTTTAAACATTTGTGCACATGTATAAAGTGAAGCAATTCGCCAATACACAAACAAGGTTATAAACGTATATTATTTGCATAGATCACCCTTTGCACTGATTGTATTGGGAGCGCCCTTTATCACATCATCATTCCTCATTCGTTTTTCACCCATTTCTCTTTTTAGCGTCACTATTGGCGCCAATATCCATTTATATATTATTCATAACAAGTCACCTTGTCCAAGCACAGGTTTCCGTGTCTCTCAGCGATGGCTTTCCTGAAGGAGTGGGACAGCGGGTACAGCATGCTATGGTGAGGATGGACAGAGGGAAGTCTGTTCTTCTCCAGCTGATCAGCAACAATGCTGACCAACTTCTTCATCCGCTCATCATAATCCGTCCAATCACAGACAATCTTTATTGGAATGAACAAAATAAGGACTTAATAAAAATAGAAATAAAAGGAGCAATGATACAATATAGCAGGGATTTACGACCCCCCTCCCCCACAGTATTGAGTGTATTACCTGAAGACAATGGGCCAAGTTGCAGTAGGCGTCGGGGAAGTCGGGTTTCAGTTTCAGAGCGGTCCGATAAGAAGCGATCGCTTCAGGAATATTTCCAGAATCCTTGAGAAAAAAAAATAAAACCATTGAAGAGTCACCCATTTACACTATACACGCCCCAGCGCCCCCCACAGGGCACGCCACACCAGCGCCCCCCACAGGGCAGGCAACACTCGCCCCAGCGCCCCCAACAGGGCACGCCACACCCGCCCCCCACAGGGCACGCCACAGTCAAGTACCTAATGTCAATACAAATAACTAAAAAGCACAAGGTTACCTTATGAATAGATGCCAGGTTACTGTGGGCATCAGCAAAGGCCGGGTTGATCTGAATGGCTCTGGTGTAGCACTGCAAGGCCCCTTGGACATCTTGCATTTCCTTCAGCGTGTTTCCCATATTGGAATAAGCATCAGCAAATGTTGGGCTTATCCTGAAAACACAAAAAGTTATTCTTCAGACTGACGGAGATCGAAGCAAAGCGCACAGAACCAACGATGGGCTGCACCGCTCAGCTTACCGGATGGCCTCCTTGTAATGCATCAAAGCCTCCTGAAGTTTTCCTTGTTGCTGGAGGACGCTGGCAAGATTGGAGTGAGCCGCCGCAAATTCCGGGAACACCTAAAATAAGAAGAGACGTTAAATACGCAGATAAAAAAACAAAACACACACATAATAATAATAAAGAAAATCACCTCCAGAGCTTTCCTATAGAGGCGGACGGCCTCCTCAATGTTCCCCTGTTCACGTTTGATGTTGGCGAGGTTATTCAGGGAGTCGGCGTGTGTAGGGCACAGGCGGAGAGCTGTATTGTAGCATTCTTCAGCATCCACCACCTTCAAAGGACAACAATGGGTCAACAGAGAACATTTTCCGACTATTAAAACTCCAAAGACAAATACAACGTTACACAAGAGATGAACGGTCACACCGGCACCTGGGCCTGGATTTATGCCCTGTACCCAACGGGCAAGGGAGTCCCCAACACTGGCTCTGCACCCAATGGGCAAGGGGGTCCCCCCCCCCCAACACTGGCCCTGCACCCAACGGGCAAGGGAGTCCCCAACACTGGCCCTGCACCCAACTGGCAAGGGGGTCCGACACTAAAACCCTTCCAAAAAGTGACTGAAAGACCAAACAAGGGGATACAGACAGGAAGTAGTACTCCTCCCGGTCTTATGCCCTAGATTCCAGAATTATCCAATATTTGCAAAGGAGGAGTTCACCTTTTAAAGAAAACTAAAAAAATAAATTGCAGGTAACAAATTTGTAATATTTTTAGTTTTTTTGAGCCTGTAAATGATTGCACCAGCATTGGGAACAGGTTAATGATCCTAAAGGTGAACTTCTCATTCAGGCTGGGTTTACACTGGTGAGAATTGGATGAGGATGTCTGGAGATTGTGACCGGCTCTCTATGGAGCAAATTGTACAGGAGGAGTCCTGAGCGTCTTAAGGTCCGAATTCAGCCCAAAAAAATAAAATAATAAAATTAAAAAAAACCCACACAGAATGAAACTGGACCTAAAAACAGGACCACACCAGACCCCTGTTGTGAGCCGCTCTGCACGGCAGTGTGAACCCAGCCTTGGACCCCTTTCACACTGAGGAGTTTTTCAGGCGGTACAGCGCTAAAAATAGCGCTGCTATACCGCCTGAAAAACTCCTTCACTGCCTACTCAATGTGAAAGCCCGAGGGCTTTCACACTGAGGCGATGCGCTGGCGGGAGAGAAAAAAAAATCTCCCGTCAGCAGCATCTTTGGAGCGGTGAGAGGAGCGGCATGTATACCGCTCCTTCCCATTTAAAACAATGGGAAACCACGGCAATACGCCTCTGCAGAGGCGCATTGCAGGCGGTATTAACCCTTTATCGGCCGCTAGCGGGGGTTAATACCGCACCTCTAGCGGCAGATTCCCGCGGCAATCCCGGCGGTATAGCACCGCTATTTTTAGCGGCGCTATACCGCCACCGCGGTTCCCTCTCCAATGTGAAAGGGGCCTTAAAGGTGGAAACAAACTATTCAGATCTTGTTATATTTCAACCTCAGGGTGACAGGGAGTGCACACTACATGATACTCCAAGAAAGTCTATGAAAGCCAAAATAAGGATTCCGCCCCCCTGATAAAAAACACAATGCTGAGCTTTAAGGTGCATAAAAAGTTTTTTGGCCATTTAAAAAAAAAAAAAGGGGGGGGGGGTGGAGGTGCATCACTGTCACCCTTGTGAACTCATTAGAATTCAGATTTTACCCCTTGATGCCGATCGCACGCATTTATATGCAGCTTTTTATCATGCAGAGAAGCACGCCGGCAGTTACCAGAAAGCTTCAAATGCAAACTTCTGATCGGGAGCTTTCCAATCATGTGACAGCCAATCACAGTGGTCACATGACCCGAATGCCCGTCTTTCAGAACTCTTAAATGCCCGGAAGGGTGAAGAGATTACACTACCCATTCATAGAACATTATTAGTGGCTGATAACATTCATTAGAATCTCTGAAATGAGTCCAACAATATAAAACATTTATCAAGGAAGATTTAAACCAGATAAAAAATAAATGGTTTAAATCCATTTGTAATGCATTTCATTCATGTAAGCTTTAGACAAGATGTAATCTGAGCCCCGTCTGAAGAAGAACACTGGATATCCTCAATAAAGGAAAACAAAAGCTAAAAATATAAAAGAAACGAGCCAAACCTGTGTAGGGATCAGGACACCGGTACTCACACTGCCTTTCTCCTTCAGCGCATTGGCGAGATTACAATAGGCATCGGGAAAGTGTGGTTGCAATTCGATGGCCCTTCTGTACGTATCGATAGCGAGATCAATGAGTCCTTGTTCATAATACACGCAGGCCAGATTTCCATGGACCACGGCGTGGTTAGGACTAAGACTAAGAGCGCGTAAATAGGCTGCAACCGCTCTGCAAACAAAAAGGAGAAAAATCAGCTAAAGAGGGGCGGAGAGACGTCACCGAAATTATCAGATTATACAGAGCGCAATTTAACCACTTCACGCAAAACGACGCACCCACACGTTGGCGGCCATAACCTCGGTATTTTCGGTTTCTTTTTAAGATAAAAAAAAAAAAAATGTATAAAGGTCTCTGCGGCAGATTCGCCGCAAGATCACTTTTACCAATGGCGGGAGAGGTGCAACCCCCCCCCCCCACCCCCCCGTGGATGCCGACTGAGGGGGAAGATGGACGTCGCTCGGCTCCATGGCAGGGGAGGGCAGAAGCAACGTCAAACGTCCTTTCCACCCATCTCTCTTAAAGAAGAAATGTATTTAAATTTCAAAGTGATTTTTATTTTTAATTGCATTTTTGTGTAAATACAAGATGCAATGTCTTTTTGACCCCCAGATCTCACATTTAAAGTGGTCGTATACCCCCTTTTTTTTTTTTTTTTTTTTAACCTTAACCTACAGATAACCCTAGAATACGGCTTCCCTTTAGGTAAAAAGAATATTGCCTTTGCATGCAGCCGCTGACATCAGCGCCGCATGCGCTCTGAATGCCCGGCTGAAAATCCGGACCTTGCCGAAATGTCTCCCGCACGCAGTGACATTGCAGCTCTGGCCACTCACACCGAGGGAAAAGGTCAGCTCCCACAGCGTGGACCGGGATCACCCGCTGACGCCTCATTCTAAGGTAAGGATTTCATAATGCGCTAGTATGCGGTGCTGTAACCCCCTCTAACTCAAACCATGGCACCTGTAGAATTTTTTAATCACCACCTATGGAGATTAAGGGTAAAAGTTTGCCGCCATTCCACGAGTGGGCGCAATTTTGAAGCGCGTCACGTTGGGTATCAGTTTACTCGGCATAACTTTTTTTCTTCACAATATAAAAAGTGAATTTGTGTCAAAAAAGTGCACTTGCAAGACCGCTGCGCAAATACGATGTGACAGAAAGTATTACGACGACCGCCATTTTATTCTCTAGAGAAAAAAAAATGTGTGTGTGTATATATATATATATACACACACACACACACACACATATATAATGTTTGGGGGTTGTGGTTAACATATCAATCTTTGCAGGGCAACATAACAGGTTCACTTTAACCGAGTCGTCCCCACCCAGCACCCTCCCCCACCCTTCATTCCTTCCCCGATTCTCCTCTCAGCTGCTGGAAGGGATTTGCAGAGTCCATCAATATAGGACTATGGGCTGCATTTCTGCTGTATTCCAGCAGGGGGGGGGGGGGCTGAGCAGACAACACAGCCTGAGATTTCAGTGCAGCGGAGGCTCAGTGTTGTCAGCTCAGTACAGGAAGTTAGAAGGTCGCTGTAAGTCTGGATTTGCAGCATGAGGAATATGCGCCTGTGTTTACCTACACCAACTCAAGGCGCTCTGAACAGGTCATGTTTTCTGGATTTCCATTATTTTGCACAGGCGATTTGATCAGTTTCACTGCCTTTGTAATTACTACAGTGGTTTCCATCTGAGAGAAATCCTGAAAACATGACCTGTTGGGGGCACCATGAGGACTGGAGTTGAGAAACCCTGACCTAGGACATACACTTTAATATTACACGGGGGGAAGAGATCGACACCCGGGACGGACTGCCCTCGGGGGGGGAATCGACATCCGGGACGGACTGCCCTCGGGGGGGGGGGCGGAAATCGACATCCGGGACGGACTGCCCTCACACACAATTCTGCAGAAATGTCCTTCCATATCCTACCTGTCAAATATTCGGGCTTCTTTAAGAACATTCCCCAAATTTATGTAAGCATCCAGAAAATTAGGATCAAGAGTTACAGCCTAAAATACAAAAAACACAAAACAAGGTTATGAACAGAATGGGAAATAAAAAAATCCAAAGAACCCAAAAACATGATCTCCACTTTGTGTGGAATGTAAAAACCGTTCTTTATTATTCTTTTCACATTAATAAGAATGACAACAAAATGTTCACCCAACGCGCCCGCCGCACTGACACAAGTCAGCCTCTGAATTGTACGGCGACAGGTCTACCAATGGGAGCCAATGCAGAGTATAGGGCGTATCTGGTCAGCACCCGTAAAGGGTTATTATGCCCACAGCTAAATAGACACCCCCACAAAAACAGAACCCCCCCACTTACAGGATGCCCCCCGTCCCTATAGAGCTGCTTCAAAGACACCAACATGCACTTAGGGGGGTGGACGGGATTCACACCCCGCATGAGATCTGTGGGGAATTTTTAGGTTTTGTATTCTGATGGAAAACGCCTTGTGCTGCTTTCACACCGAGCAGCGCTAGGCATCGGCGGTAAAACTCTGCCATCTTTAGCGGCGATTTGTTTTTGCGGTGCTATTTGGCCATTAGCAGGATGCTTCTTTAACCAACCTGTAGCGGCGCTTTGCCGGGACTGCCCAGTGATTTCAATGGGCAGGGGAGCTTTAGGAGCGGTGTATACACCACTCCTATAGCGCCTCAAAGATGCGGCTAGGAGGACTTTTACCGTCCTGCTAGCGCACCGCTCCAGTGTGGAAGCCCTCGGGCTCTTCCAGGGCGCTTTGCAGGCGCTATAGCACCTGCAAAGTGCCTCAGTGTGAAAGCAGCCTCAGGGATGGGTATACTACCCTAACCCCCAACCCACAGACACACACTGCACTAGGGTGGGTCATGAGCCTCTTCCAAGGACACCACCTTGACCCCCTAGACCAGTGATGGTGAACCTCGGCACCCCAGATGTTTTGGAACTACATTTCCCATGATGCTCAACTACACTGCAGAGTTAATGAGCATCATGGGAAATGTAGTTCCAAAACATCTGGGGTGCCAAGGTTCGCCATCACTGCCCTAGACCAAACTCCGGCCCTCCAGCTGTTGCAGAACTACACGTCCCATGAGACGTTGTAAAAAATCTGACATTCAGAAACTACAATTCCCCATCAGGTCTGTGAATGTCAGAGTTTTACAATGCCTCATAGGACGTGTAGTTCTGCAACAGCTGGAGAGCCGTAGTTTGGAGATCTTAGACTTTAGGGCCAACATACAATAATATAATAACAAAGAAAAGAGCTGCTAATGTGAAAGACAAAGGCTGGCAACAGTCAGCATGTTACACCCCGATTATGAGGGACAGATTACAAAAGATGAACTTATCCTTTACCACAATGGGCGCCCTTCATTCCCAACCCCTGGCAGGGCAGGCAGCATTGCTCAAATCAGGAGGCACTGGACCACTTGGGATCTCCCACACCAGGGAATCCTGTTTTCCCCCCTCCCCCAACCACCATCCCCCCCCCCCACACACACACACACACAGCGAGTGCTTCAGTTTCTGTTCCCACCAGGATCCCTCTGGACCCCCCACCATACCAGCATGGTGACTATAACCCAGAATGACGGCAAAGCCCCCCTACTGGACACGAATGAGAACATATCTTACAAACCTGACCCTCCCGGGCACAGCGGTACCTACCTTCTCAAAATGATGAATAGCGAGCCAGATCTCCCCCTGTGCATTAAATACACATCCGAGGTTGCTCCAAGCAACAGCAAAGTTTGGTTGGGTCTCAATTGCCTTCAAATAACAAGCCTTGGGAGGGGATTATGTGTAGGAAGGAGAAAAAAGGAAGGGTGGGGGTGGGGAGAGGATTCAAGAAAAAAATAAAAGATAAGAAAAAAAAAAAACAAAGTTACAATTTATTCTCCAAACAGAAAAAAGTGAACCTACAGCAGAGGCACGCCAGCGCTGGATACGCGGCGCAATTCGATGAACCCTACGCCAGCGCAAACCTACACCCTAATGCAAGCCGCCATTCCTGAGTTAGGCCTTTTATTAGGACAACCATTTATTTTCTTTAGAATTAGAATGTGATGGGAAATAAAAACGATAAATCAGAGTTTACAGATTTACTATAAAAAGTTCACCAGGGCAGATTTTATTTTTTATCTGTTGAAATAAAAAAAATTGTTTTTTTTTCCCCCAATGGAAAAATCAAAGGCGTTGTTTGCAGGATGTATTGCATTGTTTTTGTACTGTTCACCATCAATAAAGCTTGTTTTTTTGTAACAAGGTGATGTTTGCCGGATGTATTGTATTACATTTACGTTCACCATCAAAGCTTTTTTTTTTTTTTTTCCCCAATTGGAAATGAAAGGCGACGTTTGCAGGATGTTACGTCATCGTTCACCATCAATAAAGTTTGGTTTTTCAATGGAAAACACAAAAGGCGATACGAAAACCGGAAATGAGCGGCTTGCAGACAGGTCTAGGTCCCTGTAAAGCAGGCGCCGCAAATCGCCAGCGCTCCCATGCCGCAGAGCGACCCTACTGCTATCGCAGCGCATCGCCCACTACCACTATCGCAGCATCGCGCCCGCGCTGGAATACGTCAACGGCCAACCTGATTTGTTGATCCCAAGGAGGAAAATTAAGCGAACCGGACAAAGCATTGAGCTGCGACCCATCCCCCCCCCTCCCACTCCATTAAAGGACTTTTTTTGTTTGCAGGTTTTTGGGTTAACCATCAAGTTGGCCGTTCACAACCATTGCCCCCACGCAGAGCGCAGTCCGCAGCGCAGCCTTTGCGTTACCGCAGGTTCACAGCGCATGATGAGGAGCGGAACGGATTCGGTCCAAAACAAAGAAGAAATAAAAAAAGGAAAAATAAATAAATAATGAACATCTGAAGAGTTAATTCTAGCTCCAGTTTGGCGTCTTAGATTACAGAATTGTGGCGTATTACGTGGTCTATATATCAGAAATAATACATTGTAAGCCGCTTTCTGAAGCCACAAGACAGAAGGATTCAGGCATGGAGCAAATGGTTTTTTTTTGTTGTTGTTGTGGCAGTTACAAACCCGTTACCATATTTCATGGGACGGTGCGTTCCTTGCTGGAAGAGGAGGAGGTGCATTTGTCTGCCTAGATCCAGGCCTCGAGCTCCCTTCAGCGAGGCACCTTACGCATGGCATAGCAGTGTCACCCACCTGAAACCTTCTAAATACAATATCAGTGGTAAAAAACCAAGAACAAGAGAGAAAATAAAAACAATATCATTAGTAAAAGATCTCAACAAAGCAAGTGAAATGCTTCTGGATATGCTCTATGACTTAGACAAAGACTGGTACATGTGTGGTCATGCAGGGGCGAGAGGGGGAGGGGCGAGAGAGGGGGGGGGGGTGGCGGCGGCGGAGTGCATGGCTGGAAGAAAGGCTTTCATACTCAGCGAGAATTAGATTTGGTTCAAGACTGCAGGGCTATGCCGAAACTTGCCTAAAATAACCGGACCATAACCGACCACCCCATGTGTATAAACTGCGGGGCGGCGGCTCTCCCGCACAGAATCACATACAGCAGGGATATGCAATGAGCTGACCTCCAGCTGTTGCAGAACTACAAGTCCCATGAGGCATAGCAAGACTGACAGCCACAAACATAACACCACCCAGAGGCATGATGGGACTTGTAGATTTGCAACAGCTGGAGGTCTGCTAATTGCATATCTCTGACATACAGGTACGCAATTCCATCCTTCTGGGTCTGCAGAATGCCTTCCGCTGTGATTGGACACAGAGCGAGCCAATCGGCGGGTCCAGAAGAACCACCGAATCGTTCCCGAGAGAGACAGAACGGCAGTCTGCCTATGTAAACAAGGCAGATCACTGTTTTCTCAGAGGGGAAGATGGAGATCCTGTGTATCTGCTGAGTAGGAACACGGATCTCTGTCTTCTCACAGCCAAGGCACCTCCCCCACAGTTAGAAAGCACCCCCTAGGAGCACATTTAACCTTTTAATCGCCCCCCATTAACCCCTTCCCTGCCAGTGTCATCAGTACCGTGACAGGTCATATTTGTATCACTGTATTGATGTCACTGGTCCCCAAAATGAGTCAGTGTCAGATTTGTCCACCGCAATATTGGAGTCCCACAAAAAAAAAAAGTTGCCGATCGCCGCCATTACTAGTAAAATAAATAGAAATGCCATAACAATATCCCCAGAGTTTGTAGATGCCGATTGGGCAGAGGAGGGAGGAGCATCAATTTTGTGTACAGCGTCGCACGACCACACAACTGTCAGTTAAAGTACCGCATCGCCAAGAAAATGGCCTGGTCATGAAAGGGAGGGGCGTAAATCTTCCCGAGCCGGTGCTTAAAGGCTCAGCATGGGAGACAAAGTTATAAAATGTATCTTTATTGTACACAATTTATATAAAAAAGGGGGGGGGGGGAAGCAGCCTAAAATTGATTCCCAAATAAATGTTGCAAAATATACGCTACATATGGGTATCAAAACACACAACAGAAATGGTGTATACTTTGGGTGACCAGATCTGCCGGGTGAACGTTTCGCCAATAACACGACTTCTTCAGGACCCGATATTGCAAAGTAGAGCAACAAGTATTCCAGTGAATCGTGCAAATCCAATAAGGTCCAGCCGGGTGGACGGTTATATAGGGACATCTACTGACACTTTGTACATCTCTCATGGCTGATGGGCTCTTTGGCCATTACTCTATTCACTTTATCTTTGGCTTCTCGCATTCTCTGAACTCTGGGGCGGGTCCGGCCCTTTCATCTACACCTCACTGCACACAAGATCATTTCTGGTGGATTACTACTGCACCCATTTCTGATCAATCCTATAGCTGTGCCCTGACTTCTCTGCCCTGGACGAGTTCCGTCCACTGGCGGTAGGTCCTGGTGCCCCTATGCCCGCCCCAGACTGGACCTTATTGGATTTGCACGATTCACTGGAATACTTGTCGCTCTACTTTGCAATATCGGGTCCTGATGAAGTCGTGTTATTGGCGAAATGTTCACCGGCAGATCTGGTCACCGGAAGGATACACTTTCTACAGGTTCCATCATGCATTTTGATAGTCACATGCGTCGGGTCTTCCGATACCTAGGTAGAGCGCATCTGGCAACTTATTTTGTGAATCGAATTTAGGGTTCTTTGCCGCCGTTCAAGAATTTTGTACAATAAAGGTACATTTAAAACGAAGTCCAGCCTGAGCTTTTAAAACTGGGCTTCTCCTTCGGGTCACAATTGGCTTTGCCCTCCTGTGATCCGTTTTCAGCAGAGAGCGGTCTGAAGTCCACTCTCCGACGACGTCACCAAGATCAGTCGAGGCGGCACGTCATCCCGACCTTCCAAGTCTGGATCCGCCAGCTGCCTTGTTCGATGGCCGTCTCAGTGAGCCGTTCCCCGCCCCCCTCCACAGCTTATCGCTCCAATGAGCGTGGAGGATCAGAGGAGAGATGCCGACTGACAGGCAGCAAATCTCCACTCGGGGAGGAGCGAGAACGAAGACATCAGCGGTGTTCAGTGCAGAGATGCCGGAGGACAGCTGTAGCATCGGTCTGATGCTCCATTCACCCAAGTAAGAATAATAATAATAAAAAAAAATAAAAAAAAACATCCACACCTCTTTTAAAGGCTCAGCATGGGAGACGTCAACCACTTTAGGACCGCCCCACCTACACACTGCAGCAGGTTGGTCCTCCTGCGCAAAATCACATACCAATTGCACGACCGCGCAATTGTCAGGAAAGCAGCGTTCCACCCAAAAATGGAACTTCCGCTTTAAGGTAAGGTGACCCCCTGATGTGCCACATTTGGCATGTCATTTCACCTCTCCCCCTCCCTCTCAGCAATCTGGGACACGTCATAGGTCCCAGATTATTGCCTGGCCAGTCGCAGTGCACAGCTCGCCTCGCGCAGGGTGTGCCTGGCTGTGACGTCAGGCGCCCACGGTAACAATACCGGCGCTGCAGAGAGGAGCCGGGCTTCGTTCCCCCACATCACTGGACCCTGGGACAGGCAAGTGTCCGATTATTGAAAGTCAGCAGCCGCAGTATTTGTAGCTGCTGACTTTTAAGTCGGAACTCCGCTTAAAACTAACGCAGTGTCATATCACATGGCCCGGTCATGAATCTTCTGGCGTTGAAGTGGTTAAAGTCCGGTTATTTGGTCAGGTTCCGGCATATCTGGCCTTGCAGCCTCATGTTTGGGATGCGGCTTGAGCCAAAAATCTATTTTTCTTGGAGGGTTGGGTTATAGATTTTAGGATGAGGAGAACAGCTGGCTTGATACTGAAATGCACTGATTACAAAAGAAAGTCAGATTTCAAATGTCTCTAAACTCTTTTCTGAAGAAAAATAAAAAAAAGGAGAAGAGATTCTTACTCTAGGTGCCTCCCGTCCTTCTGAAATAAAGAAATCAGCATCCTACGCGGGCGCAATTTGCTCCTATGCCACTGTCGCTAAAGCAGCGGTGAAGTGCAATACGTGTTAGCTGTCCACGTGATTGGCCAAGAACCCCAAATTTGTAGAAAAATGAGTGCAAAGCCCATTGGGCCAATGAGATTAAAGATTTAACCCTGCCCCCCCCCCTGCCCGCCGGGGTCTGGCGACAAATGGACAGCTACTCTACCGTTACACTCCATGCAGTTGCATGCGCGCGGGGTTTGGAGTAACAGAGACCTTTGACGCCGGTCCTCGCGTTCCTCCCAACGCCGGTCCCTGGCAGCGCAAACGCACAAGGTGGCTTGTAACAAGACGGCGGGATTCCACAATTACCATTCACAAACAGTGCAAAGCTGTCACATGAAATAACAATCGTTTTGTCGGGCTATCATCTGCTAGATGCTAGAAGCCACCTTTCATCATCCATCACTTTTCTTCCCATCAGTCCATTCTCCGAATACAAACCAGCCTCTGTCCTCCACTAATCTGATTGGCCGCCAAAATAATAAGGGCGGGCGGTGTGCCATGGATGGGGGGGGGGGGTTCTACCATTACCAGCCTTTCTTCCATAGACGTGGAACATACTGCGGGAGCAGAGGAGTCACAGAAGAGGGGGAGGGGCGCTCTTTTGTTGTACCTCCAAAGTTCATCAGCTAGGATGACCTAGGGGGACCGAGAACCAATCGGGGGCGGGGGGGGGGGGCAATTGGAATCAAGGAGAGAATACCTTAACCTATTGGAAACCTCCAAAGGGTTCATTATATGGCTGAAGAGCTCCTCCCTGATTGGGGGGAGGGGGGGCTATGCTCCTCATTTTTGAGGGAGGGGAGGGCTATGCTCTTCATTTAGGGAAGAGGGGAGGTCACGCTTCTGAATTACAGCCTCATTGCAGTAACACCGCAGTAAAGACGGTATGAAGGTAAACTGAGGCAGAACTGAAGACGGAATGCACAGAGGCTGCAGAGAGAAAAGACGTTTACCAGCAGGAGACCCAACAACGTACCTTTGCTTCTTCTAAGCGACCCAGGGCTTTCAGGAGGTTCCCCAGGTCACTACGGACACAGTACAAATCCTGCAAGAGAGGAAAACAAAAAGACGTCAGACCTACAGGCAAGCAGGGGCACCAGACACACCTACAGGCAAGCGGGGGGGCACACACACAGGCAGGGAGGGCGGTGGCGCTGCCAAACACCTACAGGCAATCGGGGGGGGGCGGGGCGGGACACAACACCTACAGGCAATCGGGGGAGGGGGGGGGCACAACACCTACAAGCAAGCAGGGGGCGCCGCCACCACACCTACAAGCAAGCAGGGGGCGCCAACACACCCACAGACAAGCAAGGGCGCCAACACACCCACAGACAAGCAAGGGCGCCAACACACCCACAGACAAGCAAGGGCGCCAACACACCCACAGACAAGCAAGGGCGCCAACACACCCACAGACAAGCAAGGGCGCCAACACACCCACAGACAAGCAAGGGCGCCAACACACCCACAGACAAGCAAGGGCGCCAACACACCCACAGACAAGCAAGGGCGCCAACACACCCACAGACAAGCAAGGGCGCCAACACACCCACAGACAAGCAAGGGCGCCAACACACCCACAGACAAGCAAGGGCGCCAACACACCCACAGACAAGCAAGGGCGCCAACACACCCACAGACAAGCAAGGGCGCCAACACACCCACAGACAAGCAAGGGCGCCAACACACCCACAGACAAGCAAGGGCGCCAACACACCCACAGACAAGCAAGGGCGCCAACACACCCACAGACAAGCAAGGGCGCCAACACACCCACAGACAAGCAAGGGCGCCAACACACCCACAGACAAGCAAGGGCGCCAACACACCCACAGACAAGCAAGGGCGCCAACACACCCACAGACAAGCAAGGGCGCCAACACACCCACAGACAAGCAAGGGCGCCAACACACCCACAGACAAGCAAGGGCGCCAACACACCCACAGACAAGCAAGGGCGCCAACACACCCACAGACAAGCAAGGGCGCCAACACACCCACAGACAAGCAAGGGCGCCAACACACCCACAGACAAGCAAGGGCGCCAACACACCCACAGACAAGCAAGGGCGCCAACACACCCACAGACAAGCAAGGGCGCCAACACACCCACAGACAAGCAAGGGCGCCGCCACCAACACACCCACAGACAAGCAAGGGCGCCGCCACCAACACACCCACAGACAAGCAAGGGCGCCGCCACCAACACACCCACAGACAAGCAAGGGCGCCGCCACCAACACACCCACAGACAAGCAAGGGCGCCGCCACCAACACACCCACAGACAAGCAAGGGCGCCGCCACCAACACACCCACAGACAAGCAAGGGGCGCCGCCACCAACACACCCACAGACAAGCAAGGGGCGCCGCCACCAACACACCCACAGACAAGCAAGGGGCGCCGCCACCAACACACCCACAGACAAGCAAGGGCGCCGCCACCAACACACCCACAGACAAGCAAGGGGCGCCGCCACCAACACACCCACAGACAAGCAAGGG